>NC_064640.1:784700838-785006196 GCF_023864345.2 Schistocerca serialis cubense
TTATTAGCAGAATACAAGAAACTGCACAACCATGTTCCACTTTATGAATCACAAATAATCTCCAATTCTTCATACTTTCATAAAAACAAGCAATGAACTGTATATTTGTGTGATTACTATCTAATTGTTCTCAATTATGTGTCCATATAACCATACATTACTAATAAAGTCTTAACCTGATGTCGACCATGGCAGGCAACGTGTCTGTCCTCCAAGACTGTCAGTCCAGCTATGAACTTGCAGCCGAAGTACTTTGCCTGCTATCCAAGTTAGGCAATCCAAAGATCTCTGAAGTGCTTTGTCTGCCTTTTTGTGTAGCTATTGTTTTTTATACTGGTGGTAATTAACACTTTTGAAATAATGGAATGACAGCATGCTATTGAGAGATACTTTAATATGAAATGCAAGTAAATGCACTGTTTAGTTTTTGTAATATTAATAACAGATGATTATCATTTTGGTCTGCAACTTCTGAATGGAGCAGCCAATCACTGAGAAGGACCACAATTTACGCAGTCTTCCTCATGATACCCATACCAAACAAACCATCTGTCATAGGTACCTCAAAATCACATTATGTGATTTCCCACTGCTGACTTCTTAGCTGTTCTAAGAAGAGCTTCTTGTAGCTGAATATGATGGCTGTAAAGCCATAAATATTACACCATGAACTACATACTAATGGTGGCTGAGTATGGGGGTGGGTTTATTTGTAGGTCACACTTTATGTTTTCCTTGAATAATTCAGAAACTCTGGTTTCTGGTGAAAAGGTATCCCAGTATAAAATTAAACATAATTAAATTTCCTATGATAAAGATCTCTCTCATTTTTTTCTCTAGGAGTGCATGATTTAGGAGATTAAAAATTTCAAATTATTAAAAACAGTGTTTCAGTGGTATAAAATTAATAATTGTTTTTAAATGAGGGAAGTTAAGACCAACCATTAAATGTCTGTACAACATCTAATTGCAGTAAAGTGTGTTAAGGGATAAATTATGTTCTGAGGGTGTGATGGGGTTGAGGGTAGAAATATAAGGAAAAAGCAGGTCACCAGATTGTGGTCATTACCTCCTTTGTAGGTCTGTAATATGAATTGTGAAACAAGTAAGTCCCCACTCTCTCTCTACTCCCTATGCCACAAGAAGTAACTACAGGGTGTTGTACAAAGTTATACTGACCTTCTGCAATGTGTAAGTCATATTGACCGCAAGAAAGCTACAACTGCCTTGCAGAATGATTAAGAATAAATTTACCCTCCAACGATGTAGAACAGTGTGCAGAGATTTATGGAGATTCTGTCAATATATGTTTCACGTATTACTATTATTAGTAACTCATATCTGTATTCTGTGTAATGTTACTGCAGTTTTTGGAAAAGAAAACACCCCTGAGCATGTCTGTGCACTGCACTACCACTGATTCATAAGGTGCACTGCAGAAGGGTTGATATAACATTGTGAAACACTCTTTAGTTCCATCTTTTGGTGTAATGCCCTCCACCCCACAATCAACTACTTACACCCTGAGGACACACTTTATCCCTTAATATGGTTCTACTACACTTACATGATGTACATGCATCAATACTTTTTTAAATGCTCTTCATTTATCAGTAAATATAAATGGTAATTGTATATCATTAAAATATTATTTTTAATAATTTACAGTTTGTCAATCTCCTGCATTGCCCAAAATATGAATGCTAGTGAAACAATGAGTGGAGCATTTTGTATAGGAAATTTAATGGAGTTTAGTTGTGCACTGGGACATGATTTCACTAGAGACTCTGACTTTTCAGTTATTCAAGATAAATGAAAAAATAACCTCCAAATTTGCCCCCCCCCCCTCCCAATTGTTTGCCCCCCCCCCCCCCCCCCCAACCCACCAAACAGATTGGAGATTTTGTACACTATACATGGCACTCCCTTCTATGACATTACAAAAATTTTTGACTACATAATTTATTTACCTTAATTTTTGTTTGTTGTCTTGCTATCCACCTGTAGAGGGATTTTGGTGAAGTATATATTGTTATACTACTTTCATGGTGCTGCAGTTAGGTGAGAAACTGCTTTGGGATTGTAGTAATGATGATTTATTATAAGATAGTAAGGTTATGATAATGTGATTTCTTTATGGAGCATTATGATAATGTTGATAAAGCTGGTGATTAAGGAGCATTTTAGGAAATAATGAGTTGTTATGTTTGTCATGGAAGTAATACTGAGAAGTATGAGATTACGTTATGATTAGGGAGTAATTGTTATGAAATGTAGTGGGGTATTTTCATAGACTCATACAGAATGTATTTATAATGAACTTTGTGAGAGCTATAAAAAGTATGGTTAGTAGCAAGATGAAGTGAAATGTGATTTTATGATCTAATGGTTTTTTGAATTGGGAAGCATAGTAATGTTTGGATTAGACAGTGATCTTTATTATTAGTGCAAGTATATGGGATAAAGATCCAACATTAATTAACTAAAAATGAGCTGTGATATTTGCTATAACCATGTACATCACACTTGTTTATATGTTGCAGCATAGCCCTGATGCACTATGTTCAAATGGTCTGTCATCTACATCTGCACAGGTTGGCCACCAGAGGTTGTCCACAACTTGTGGATATGTTACAGCACCTGTCTCACAATCTACCTGAGCGCTTCCATACATAAGGCCATTGCAGAAGGTGCTCACCCTCAAATGTGTTCTACTGCTGATTGTACTGTTTCTATGCTTATGTGTACTTCAGTGTGGATTAATAAATGCTAGTTCTTTCTCACCCCAAGATTAATTGTATCTTACATTGCTACTTAGTACTCCTGGTCTAGGGGTAGCATCTTTGATTAGTAATCAAAACATCTTCGACACTAAGTTTGAACACCACCACCACTTCAATTTTGAGTAAAAATCATCAGCAATGGCGATCAAAGACTACTGGTATAAGAAGTCACCCACATTCAGCAAACTGACTTGTCAAAAATGACAAGGAGCAGACAGAGGTTAAGGGCTTTCTCTTACTCTTAGGGTGGAAAACTTCACCTAAAGGCGGAAGAATCAACAATGGTCAATGGCCTGAGCATGCAGAAGACAATGGAAACAACTGCATTAAAAACATGTAATGTGTATCCACAGGATATGTGGTCTGTAAGTGAAAAAGTGTCATGATGATCTCTCCAGTGGCAAAAGATTCTGGACTAGCCCCATTCCGATCTCTGGGAGGGTTCAGCCAAGGGGGAGGTCACCATGAGAAAAAGAATGAATAACCAACAAAAGGATAATGTTCTGTCATGGGGCATGGATCATCAAAAATTTGAACATCATAGGGAAGCCAGAAAACCTGAAAAGGGAGTGCTACAGCTCAGTCTAGATACTGTGGGATCAGTGAAGAGAAATGGAAAGAAGACAAGGACTTCTGGTGAGATGAGTATAAGGTAATGTCAACAGCAGCAGAAAATAGTATAATGGGAATAGGATTAATTATGGGTAGGGAAGTAGGGAAGAGAGTGAGCTGTGAACAGTTCAGTGATAGGATTTTTCTCATCAAAATCAATGGGAAACAAACACCAACAATCATAGTTCAGGTATACATGTGAATATTGCAAGCCAAAGGTGAAGAGATACAGGAAGTATATGATGACATTGAACATTTAATTCAGTATGTGAAGGGAGATGAAAA
Source organism: Schistocerca serialis cubense (assembly GCF_023864345.2). Classification (NCBI taxonomy): domain Eukaryota; kingdom Metazoa; phylum Arthropoda; class Insecta; order Orthoptera; family Acrididae; genus Schistocerca; species Schistocerca serialis. The sequence continues at coordinate 784,704,519 of NC_064640.1, forward strand.
GTTAATAGACAGGGGGGATTGGAATGTGGTGGTAGGGGAAGGAGTAGAAGAAATGGTTATGGGAGAATATGGGCTTGGCCCTAGGAATGAGAGAGGAGAGAGACTAATTGAGTTCTGCAACAAATTTCAGGGGGTAATAGCAAATAATCTGTTCAAGAATCACAAGAGAACAAGGTATACTTGGAAAAGTCTGGGAAATACTTGAATATTTCAGCTAGATTACATCATGGTCAGGCAACATTCTGAAATCAGATACTGGATTTTAAGGCATACCCAGAAAAAAGAAAATTTAGGCTGTGTTAGATGATGATCAGTTTGGCTTTAGGAAAGGTAAGGGCACCAGAGGGGCAATTCTGACATTGCAATTGATAATGTATGCAAGACTAAAGAAAAATAAAGACATGTTCATAGGAATTGTTGACATGGAAAAGCATTCAACAAAGTAGAATGGGGCAAGATGTTCGAAATTTTGAGAAAAATATGAGTAAGATATCGCAAAAGATGAGTAATATTTAGTATGTACAAGAGCCAAGAGAGAACAGTAGGAGTGGAAAACCAAGAACAAAGTGCTCAGATTAAAAAGGGTGTAAGACAGAGATGTAGTCTTTCACCCCTACTGCTCAGTCTATGGGCTGAAGGTGCAATGATGGAAATAAAAGAAAGGTTCAAGAGTGGAATTGAAATTCAAGGTGAAAGGATATCGATGATAAGGTTTGCTGATGGCATTCTTATTCTCTGTGAAGATGAAGAAGAATTACAGGAACTGCTAAATGGAATGAACACTACAATGGGTACTGTATATGGACTGAGACTGAAATGAAGAAAGACAAAAGCAAGGAGAAGTAGTAGAAATGACAACTCTAAGAAACATAACATCAGGGATGGTGATCACAATGTAGATGAAGTGAAATAATTCTGCTGCCTAGGCAGCAAAATAACCCATAATGGATGGAGCAATGAGGATGTAAAAAGCAGACCAGCATGCGTAAAAAGCGCATTCCTGACCAAGGGAAGTCTTCTAATATCGGACATAGGCATTAAGTTGAGGAACAAATTTCTGAGAAGGTACACTTGGAACACAGCATTGTATGACAGTGAAACATGGACTGTGGGAAAACTGGAAACAAAGAGAATCAAAACATTTGAGATGTGGTGCTACAGAAGAGTGCTGAAAATAAGTGAACTGACAGGTAAGGAGTGAGGATGTTCTCTGGAGAATTGGTGAGCAAAGTAATATATCAAAACACTGACAAGAAGAAGGGACAGGTTGGTAGGACATCTGTTAAGACATCATCGAATAGCTTCTATGGTACTGGAGGGAGCTGTAGTCGATAAAAACTGAAGAAAAATAGATACTGGAGTACAGTCAGCAAATAATTGAGGATGTAGGTGGCAAGAGCTGCTTTGAGATAAAGAAGTTAGCACAAGAGAGGAATTTGTGGCTGAAGACACATTATGACACAACTGGTAATACATGTAGTGTTCACTTCCCTATGCTCAGTTTCTTTGGTAGTTCCCTTGGTTCTCATATCTATGGAGGCAATGTACAAATCTCTCCTCAAGCAGCACCAGGCCATTACAGTTACTATTACAAACTGTCGGCCGTGCAGGCTTCTACACTATCATCATACTCACTACCATTCTCCCTTATGATGATGCAGCCAGGGACTGAGAAGCTTACAATAAGTGACTTCAACAACACTTCCTCGCCTTTGGTGTCACTGATGCTAAGATGCATGAGGCTTTGTTTCTTTCTTGGATTTCCCCTCAGATTTGCTGGTTGTTGTGCCAGGAACTAGCATTACTTTCATTTGATGGAATGTGTAAGTTGTCATCTAATCATCACCATAAATTCACACATGTGATTGTGGCACATGTCAAGTTCTACTTTTGTTATAAACAGCCACATCAGTCCTACTGGCCTCGAGTGGCCAAACTCCATGGTCTCACTCACAAATGTCAGTATGTTACTGATGCACTTTATGATTCCTGTGCTGATGCTATGGGTCCTGATGCCATCATTTTGTTGGCTCCCAACAAAGAGTTGCATCAACACCCACACCAGTGTGAAAATCCATCCTTGGCTGAACTGTTAAATAAATATTGCCTAGTCTTCCAAGGTGGCACATGCTGCTGGTGATCAGATTGAGGCTTGGTGTGATGTAACCATGGTGCCTCCTGTTCCTGGTCATCAGGCATCAGTTAGTTCTTGGGGGGAGGATGACGTTGAAGTAATACAGATGCAGCCTTGACATTATGCTGGACAGTGATATGCCCAACAACAGCAACAACCAGAGCAGTGGTAGCACTCAGTGCTCCCATCTTGCTAATATTGTTTCCACTGTTTCATGCAACACAGCAAGGTTGTGTGCTCTAAATTATGGGTGATACGCAACAGCCTTGCAGATATGGACATTGATGCAAATTATGTGTCTCAATTGCTTCATGCATAGTAACAAACTGTTTATTGAAGCGCAAGTGGTGGACAAAGTACACTAGCCACAAGTGGACACAGGTGCAGTTGAATTCACAAATGTGTGTAGACTTAGGATCTCTGGCACTGTCTCCTGTTACTTGACAGTTGCCGAGTTACAACAAGCAGCATATTCCAATGTATGAGCAGTTTATGGCTCCCACTGTGTATAAATTGGTGGTTTGTTCCTTGACTTTTTAGTAGTGATGGTGCTGACAATTTTTCTGGCCTGGGTGATTTTAACACTTTTAATTTTTCTATTACAGGTGCAGTGCACCTCATTTCTGACCAAGTCCCTTAACAGCAGTCAGATTCTCTGTGTTCTCAGTTCTTGTCTTTTTTTATTGATGTGCCTCTGATTTTATGCCCAAATTACTCTGAAACCTATGATATGGCCGTGTTTCTTCCATGCGCACCCTATCCCAGTGGACTGGCATGATCAAGTGAAATCCGAATTGGGCAAACTGTCACTGGAGGGGAGGGGGTCATCAAGTCTTTCACATCAACTGAGTGGTCTACCCCTTTTGTAATCATTAAAAATCTGAATGGTCAGCTTCACCTCCGTGGCAACTTTGAAGTGGCCCTAAATGCTCAATCTATCATCAACACCTACCCGAGAGGATGAATTATTGGCCAAACTCACCAGGGGCCAGATTTTTGTAAAATTGATTTATCTGAACCTTATTTACAGGTTCTGTTGAAAAAAGATTCAAAGGGGCTCCTTGTGATTAACATGTCCTTTGGGTTGCACCAATATCAGCATCCCCCATTCACACCTACAATTTTCCAACATGTTTCAGAGCAGTTGATGATGTCTGTGCTGGGGTGCATCAACTATCTCGATGACATAGTAGTGATGGGAGCATCCATGGACAACCACTTTGCAAGTTACGCTCATTGTGCATGGTCTTATGTACTGGTGGGCTGAAACGCAACTTGGCAAAGTCCCACTTTTTTCAGCCATAAATTGTGTATTTGTGGTTTGAGGTTCCTCAGGATTGTGTAAAGTCTTTGTGCCATTATGTCACAGCTCCCTACAGACATCAAAGAACTCCAAGCATTTTTAGAGAAAATTGTCTACTATCATAAATTCATTCTGGGTGGGGCCATGTTGGCCCACCAAAAATCTCCACAAATTACTCCACAAGGAAATCCCATTTTCAGTGGATGTTAGCCTACAATTTCACATTTACACTTTTGAAAACTAAATTATATTCTGCTTCTTGTTTGGGCACCTTTCAAATTTGCAACTGCCTGGTTTTAGCTACATAAACCTTCCAGTATGGCCTCAGGGCCTTTGTTGTACATCACTATGATGATGCTCCCAAATGTGTCACAGCTTATGAATCAAGGAAACTTAAACCCTGCTCAGTATCACTACTCCAAGATTGAAAAAGAAGCTCTTGCTGTTGCCTATGCCCTGAAAAAGTTTTGTGTGTTCTCATAGGGGTCTATGTTACAACTCATTACAGACCACAAGCCTTTGGTTTCATTGTTTAATTCTTCTACTTCATTGCCTGACAAGGCAGCTCATGTTTTCTTGTGTTGAGCATTATTTCTGTCTTGCTACAACTCTGAAATACATTGTTGGCCTACTGCACAGCTCTTGCATCAGTGACACTGCAGGGCCCTCTTGTTCCAAGTAACTGGACTGTCAGCCCAGGTTTTTCCCATCATCACTGATGACATTACGCATCTTGTCATGGCTTGCTCTCAGTGTGCTACACAATAGGCATCTCTGTGGTCAATGCTCTCTCCATGGACAATGAGGCAGTTTTTAGTCATCATAGATGTGTGGAGATAACAGTGATTGGTTTACTTATAATCAATTATTCAAAATTACAGTCACAATCACATTATTTATTTTACCGCCAACTGGTTTCAACCCGCGATGGGGTCATCTTCAGGGAAATTTACACCATTTGGTCGCTCACTGGAGTTACCAAAACCGTGTACAGGCAGGGTGATGACTCCAGTGAGCGACCAAATGGCATAAATTGCCCTGAAGATCACCCCATCATGGCGAAATAAATAATGCGATTGTGACTGTCATTTTGAATGAGGCAGTGTCAGTGGGAATGCTTCTCTGTTAAATTCATGGTATCCTCCCTCTCATCTTATTGGTTGTTGGTGGCTGATGCCTTCTCTAAATTTGTATATGTTGTCCACTGTCCTTCAGCATCAGCCACAGCTATGGTTCAGACCCTTTACAAAATTTTTTCTATTGAAAGATTGCTGTATATACTCATGAGGGGTAATGGTCTGCAATTTGTGTCTCATACCTTCCAGGATTTCTGCACCCATCAGGAGATTCACCATGTGATTGTTCCCCCTTTCCACCCCAAAGCTAATAGCAAGGTAGAACATCTCGTCCACATGTTCAGTGTCCAAATGAAGAAGTACATCATGGACTCTACCACAGATGGTGCCTTGAAGTGCTTCTTGCATTCACACAAGATTATGCTGTAGAGGGATAAGAGTCCAGCTGAAATGCCCTATGGTTGCCAACCCTGCATCCTCTTACACCTGCACATGCCAACCTGCCAATGTTGGTCAACATGGCCTTTGTCACAGTTTGCTTCTGGCTCTATGGTCTTGGCATGGGGTTTGACCACCAACTGAAATGGATACTGGTCTCAGTCCACAGCTGCTAATGCCACCTCTGTATGGTGCTCAGCAGTGATGGGCTGGTTGAGTGCCATGATGATCAGCTGTGGCTTCACACCATGGTGAGAGCTGCAGGTCCATCACCACCACCTCTGCCTTGTTCGTGAATGCCTCTCCAGGTCTCATACAGGGGCAAACCTGCACTCCTTGTGGATTTCGCCACCTCCTGCCTCTCCTCTGGGGTCAGGTGCCCTGATGCATGCTGCTGGCCCTTCCTGTGAGGTTCTGCCACCATCTGTGTTTCCACCATCAGCTGGGCTGTTGCCATTGGGTCTCTCAATTCCAGCATTCCTGTCATCCCTGCCCAAGCAGCCACTGCCATTACTGTCAGCACAGTTCCTCTACATTGAAGTTCAAGAATTCAAGATGTCTCCTGTGTCCTCATCACCCATTCTCGTTTATGGTACTTTGCTGGGGCAGCAGCAGTGCGTGACCACATTCGCACCATTCTTGCACCAACTCAACAGTTTCACCCTGGAATCTCCTTCTGTCACCACTGTCATCACCTGTGGTGCCATTGATGTGTCAGCATTCATCCTGATTCCAGAATGAGATTTTCACTCTGCAGCTGAGTGTGCATTGATATGAAACTTCCTGGCAGGAGAGCTTCTGTAAAGTTTGGAAGGTAGGATATGAGGTACTGACAGAAGTAAAAGCTGTGAGAATGGGTGAGAGTCTTGCTTGGGTAGCTCAGATGGTAGAGCACTTGCCCACAAAAGGCAAAGGTCCCGAGTTCAAGTTTTGGTCCGGCACACAGTTTTAATCTGCCAGGAAGTTTCATTCATTGTGATGCCCACATTGGAGGATCGCCCTTCCCCCTAGGGGGGAGGGGTGCTATAATCTTGATACCTGGATACAAGCCAGGGGTGTGGATGCTGGTGTGCTACATTCAAACACCTTGCCAATGTTATCTGCATGGGAAGGCCAACAGAGGCCACCCACAGCTTGCAAACATGGTACAGCACTCTCTTTTTTCATCTGCCAGAACTCTCCCTTATATGAAGGCAGCACAGCAGGTGCTCATCCTCAGATGTGTCCTACTGCCAATTGTACTGTTTCTATGCTTGTGTGTACTTGGATCTGGATTAATAAATTATTGTTCTTTGTGGCCATTGTCTTACATTATGACAATAATTGCTGCTTGTAATGAGAAACATTTTCCAAACAGTAGAAACAAGTTCTGGCTAACAAAGTCATTACAATTAATGAAATACTTAAGAAAGGATGTGGGGTTACTGTTACTGGAAACATAAAGAATACTGATTGAAGTGTAGTAATTTAGATATAATAATAATTTAGATATTACTAAGCTAATAATTTAGATAATTCTAATAATTAAGATAATACAACTAATTTAGATAATACTTGACCTACTGATGCAATTTTTACAGATTAAATTGAGACGCCATGTAACTGAAGTTAGTTTACAAGTTGTTGTTCCATCTTGTACATTGCAGCTCTTAGATGTCATTTCTAGAATTGTGTATTTTGTAATAATCATGTATTTCAGTGCTGTAACATAAGTGCCCATGGAATGCAATTGTGACTGTTGTGTCAGCTGATGTGAGAGTCAGCACTGACACAGACAAGGAAGGAGAGAAGTTGCAATTGCTGGCAGCAGGAATCCAAAAATGATCTGTACAAAACACTTTCAAATTATAAGGACACCTTGTTTCTACAAAGAGGAGAACCAGTACTTAACTTGTTGTGCCATGTATTTTGCAGTTACCTATACAGACTGATAATTCCCACAGAACACAGGCTAAGTATCATCTTCCTATTACTCACAGCTGATGCTCTCATAGACTGTGACCAAACAGGCTGACCAGTGCTGGGCAGCTGGTTAAATTGACATTGAAAGAGACCCTCAACTTTGTCTCCTGGAGGTGTGACACTGCCCACTCTTTCTCTTGGTGTATGGGTCAGTACCTTCTTGATGCTGTTTTGTGGTGATGTGCTGGTCAGTGCACAGTCAGTGCTTTAGAACTGCACATTCCTCCCCCCCCCCCCCCCCCCCCCCCAACAATGCCACACCATTGCCATGTAGGGAGCCATCTTAAGAAAATGGAAGGAAAGGCAGGAAGCTGGGTGATGGGAGGAGCTGGGAGCCACAACTGGGCCAAACCCCCGACCAGGCCCTGACATCGATCCTGCCCTCCGAGAGGAATGTCAGTCAGAAAACCTATGGAAAGGCAGCCAACTTCTTCCTGAGCCTATCTGACAAAAAACAGAGAGGGCAGCAATGATAACAGTGATGGCAACAGGTCCACAGAGGGTGCCAGGATGACCTCTGGGAAGTTGAGCTGCTGCGGCAGCAAAGGCAATGGGTCCAGCTCCATAGGTTCTACAGGCATTGCTGAAGAGGCAGTTTGGGGCAGCCGTGCCAGCTGCTAGATCTCGGTAGGATGTGAGTCTGGAGACAGAAAATCTGTGGAAGAATCTCACAATGACAAGCATGAATCTGGTTCTGATGGCAGTGCAGCAACCCAACAGAATCTTGAATGAAATACATGCAAGCACCCAAATTTTGAGGAATCATTCCTCTCTCTCAGTGTCTGGGGAGACCAAAAAGAATAGAATTATTAGGTGCAAAGTGATACTTATGGAGTGTGGGAGGTACAATGTACTGTCGTGGGTGCAGCAACTGGAGCAGTGGATGGTGGCGTCGGCCACATAGAAGCTCCCCCACTGACAGACTATCATGGGCCTTGGAACGGTTCATTGTGAGGAAGAGCAGCAGCACTCGCTCCCATGTGTGGCAGGCATGTAGGTTGTTCATCTGCTGCTTGAATATATGCACCAACTGTTCAGTTTCTCCAATAGAGTGACGATGAAAAGGAGCACTTGCTGTACAAAACTGTTCAAAGTCCTGAGACAGAATATGGGCCATTGTCTGTAACCAACACTTCAGGCAAACCTTCCAAGCAAAAAATAGATGATGAAACCTGAATAGTACTATGCTACATAGTCGAGTTCAGGGGAACTGCAAACAGATATTTGCTAAAAGAGTCCACAACAATAAGGGAGTGTTCCAAAGGTGACCAGCAAAATCAATTTGTACTCATTGCCACAGTGATAGATTAGATTAGATTAGTACTTGTTCCATAGATCATGAATACGACGCTTCATAATGATGTGGAACGTGTCAGGTTAATAAAAGGTGTTTATACAAGATATTATATTACACAAAATATTACATGACACTTTTTTTTGGGGGGGGGAGGGGGGGGGGGGGCTGGGGAAATGACCCACTTACTATGTCGAGAAATTCATCTAATGAATAGGAGTTGCCATTAAGAAATTCTTTTAAAATCCTTTTAAATGCTATAAGGTAAGTGACTAAAGACTTTTGTGGCAGCATAATTTACCCCCTTCTGAGCCAAAGTTAGATTTAACCTTGAGTAATGAAGATCATCCTTTCTCCTAGTGTTGTAGCCATGTACACTGCTATTACTTTTGAATTCGTTTGGATTGTTAATAACAAATTTCGTAAGTGAATATATATTTTTTGAGGCTACAGTGAAGATCTTTAGCTCTTTAAATAAGTGTCTGCAGGATGATCTTGGTGAGCTCCAGCAATTATTCTGATAACACGCTTTTGTGCAATGAACACTCTTTTACTCAATGATGAGTTACCCCAGACTATGAGGCCATACGAAAGGAGAGAATGAAAATAGGCATGATAAGCTAATTTATTGAGATGTATATCACTAAAATTTGCAATGACCCTAATAGCATAAGTAGCTGAACTCAAATCGTTTCAGTAGATCTTCAGTGTGTTTTTTTCCAGTTCAACCTCTCATCAGTGTATACACCTAGAAAATTTGAATATTCTGCCTTAGCTACTGATTTCTGATCGAAGTCTATATTTATTAATGATGTCATTCCATTTACTGTGTGGAACTGTATGTACTGTGTTTTATCAAAGTTTAATGAGAGCTCATTTGCAGAGAACCACCTAATGATTTTCTGAAAAACATTGTTTACAATTTCACCAGTTAATTTTTGTCCGTCAGCTGTGATAGCTATACTTGTATCATCGGCAAAAAGTACCAGCTTTGCATCTTTGTGAATATAGAATGGCAAGTCATTAATATGTATTAAGAACAGCAGAGGACCCAAGACTGAACCTTGTGGCACCCCATTCTTGACTCTTCCCCAGTTTGAGAAATCATCAGTTTTTTGCATATTATGTGATCTGCTTATTTCAACTTTCTGCACTCTTCCAGTTAGGTATGATTTAAACCATCTGAGCACTGTCCCATTCATACCACAGTACTTGAGCTTCTCTAGAAGTATTCCATGATTTACACAATCAAAAGTGTTTGATAGAGATTTGGCCCAGCTGAAAACATTTGCGATGGGGCTAATTGAGTTTCTGCACAAGTATGACACTGCGACATCATCTGTTTAGTGTGAGCATACATGCCTGGCCAAGTACTGGTTTGTGCATACAGTTCCCAAATGTCCTTGATGGAACAATCACAACACATCTTTTTGCAACACTTTAGGAATAAGCACATGCAATTGTCCAGAGTCATGTTGCAATAAAATCACACCATGCTGGACAGAGAGGCTATGCTGACAAGCAAAATATCACCACACAAAAGAATTCTGAATGTTTTTCACTGAACAAGGCAAAGCAGTATGGATGTAGTGCAATGTTAGGTTCAAGTCAGGGTCTGCTTCTGTGGCATGTGCAATTTCTCTACAGTTCAATGGAAAAGTCTGTATAAGTTCAGTGTCCTGCACATTTATCTGACAACAAGATGTGGCAATAGCATCAAATTCGGAATCAAGACCAAAAGAAAGGCGAGAAAGGGTGTAAGCATTTGCATGTTTCACCATGGGCTGTGCATGGTAGAATGGGTTTGGATGGATGGAAACAAAGACTGAAATGGATTATGATCCATCACTACGTAAAACTTCGGACCAAACAGATAATAGTGAAACTTTGTTGTGCCATAGATAATAAAAAGCACTTCCTTCTCAATCCGAGTCTTGGTCAACAACTTGGCACAGTTCGGATTTCATATGATGCCAAAACCACAGGCTTAGTGGGATCAAAATGTACAAGACATCTATCACTCAACAAGGCATTTTTAAATTTCTGGAAGCATCCTGACATTCTTTGGACCAAACAAATGGCACATTCTTCTGGCACAAATGAAGTAATGGAGCCACTATCTGGGCTGTGTTGGGTGTAGACTGGATATAATACATCATCTTCCTAAGAACTGACTGTAATCCTGTCATAATCCATGGAGCAGGGTATCCTGGATAGCCAGCATATGTGAGTGAAGGAGGTGAACCCACTGGCTATTAAGAACGTTAGCTATATACTGAATTTCAGACTGAAAAAAAGTCACATTTGTCCAGGCAACACTTCAAACCTGCAGTTGAAAGCACTTCAAAAAGCATACAAAGATTACTGATGTGTGATGTGTTCCTGTGGTTCATGTCCTGACACCACAATATTGTCCAAGCAATTTGAAGAGAATAGAACTTTTGCAGTAAATTGTTCTAAGTAGTGTTGTAATATTGCAGATGTGAAAGTGCTGCCAAAGGGTTTTGCTTTCTGAGACTCCTCGTCAAGTGGAATTTCCAAATACACATTGCGTAAGTCGATTTTTGAAAAATAGAGGCCTGCACCAAGCCTGTCCATTTATCCTCAGGGCGAGGCCACAGATAAGTAACTATTATTTTTTATGGATTCACAGTGGATTTTAAGTCAACACAAAGATAAAATCACCCAGAAGGGTTTGGTAAGATGACTAAGAGAGAAGCCCATTGACTAGTCTGGATAGGACCAATAATGCTATTGTCTTCCCATTTATAAATTCACTTGTGACTTAGTCTCTAAGAGCATGAGGGATGGGACAAAATAAAAAAAAAATAAAAAACTTCAGTTGTGCATTGTCCTTCATTGAAATGTGTGCCAAGTTCTTCAGAAATTAACTCAGGAAACTCCTCAATCAATTGAGCAACACTGTCTTTTGGGTTGAAAGTAGCAACAGAAAGTACATTGTCCTGTACACAAAGACCAAACAAATCAAAAGAATCTAACTCAAAAACATTTTCACAGTCTTGCGAACATAAAATTATAAATGTCATAGGCAAACTACATGTACCAAGCACTGAAATGCCCTGACCATTATACACAGTAAGTTGTGTGCTAGATTTTGTCAAGTGTGGTGAGCTCAACTGTTCATAAGTGGCACAATTACGCAATGTAACAGAAGTAACAGTGTCTAACTGAAGTCACATGCAGCATCCAGCAGTTCACAAACAGTCTGTTGGACTGTCATTGCACAGCACTTGGGTAGGGTGGAGGCACATCCTGAATGTGGTTATTAATAGTATCAGGAACTAGTGTGGAAAAAACTACATGCGCTGAGTGAGAAGGTGCTCCACACTTACAAGAGTAAACATGGGTAAAGTTCTTTGTCTGTTGCAAGCACACAGACTGCACATGACCTGGCTTTCTGCAAGCAAAGCAAGTCATGTTCTGTGAAGGGCATTGTTGCCTTTCATGCACAGAAAAGCAGTGGGGACATGATTTTACAGCATATACACGTATTGACACTTGTTCACTCTGGCCACAGTGCAGTGGCCTATTCATATATGGTAGCCAGTCACAAGGCCAGGCCTGTTTGTCACTTTGTGTCACACTGCAAATGGGAGCTACTGCAAAGTTTTCCATGGCATTATGAAATGACTCCTAATGTTCAATAATTTGTAACACTTGTTTCAATGTAGGATCAGAATGTTTGAGAATTTGTTCATGAATCCTACTGTTTGGTACATTGTACATAATGGCATCATGAATCATTGCATCACTATAGTGCTGTCCATAACTACACTGAAAATGACACTGTGACCCACTGATGATAGTTTGTTCTGATTTTTTTCATAATCGAAAGAACCTGTAATGAGCTGCAGCAACTTATATCTGATCCTTATTGTAGCATCTTGTACTGCAAAGAAGCAACGGAGAGGATGTTGTTATGGGGGGAGGGGGGGAGGGGGCTGGTATCCTCCTTCTACAACACAAATGCACACATGGATTAATACAGTTCTTTCATTTACGTGAAGCTGCTATGTAACTCGAGTAGAGTCCATGTTTGTGGTACAAACACATCACAAACAGCCCTCTTGCAGACAAATATCAGTAATCTAGCTATTACAAACTTAAGTTTCAATGCAGGTACCACTATAGTCATAAATCTAGTGGCTATATACTGTCGTAGCCTGTGATGATCTAGACTCACTCTGTGCAGATACTGTCAGATGACAGTCTTGATGAGTTAGTCAGTGAGGCCCTCCGGCCAGTGACGGCAGCCTATATACATGCTGCTGAGAGGGTGTTGGTGGGATGTTGCTTGTCAGTGTGTCTCTGGCCGCTCTTGTGATAGGTGTGCTCGATCCAGCATCTTCTATCGATCTTCGCCATACACCCTTGTCAACCAATGTGCTGATGACCGCTTATGCCAGCACGCCTATAACATTTAGTGAGGGTGGAAACTAAATCTTTAACAACTAGCAGCTCCAGCCTACTAGTGAGGAATAACTTCTGAGCAAGGTGATAAACTCCTGTGCTGACTGTTGACAAGAAATAAGGAAGTTTCACAGTTCCTAGCACTTGATGTGTACCATAATAAGCATTGAACTGAGAATAGCATTCATTCCCTTCTTCTTCTTGCTCAGTGAACACTGGGAATGGTGGAATGCACAGAGGCAGTGCTGTGGATGGGGCTGGCTGTTGTGGTGAAGTTGATGCAGCAGTGGCTTGGGCATTAATAAGCTGCTGGACTGTCATCAACTGCGACATTTGGTGATTCTGAAACTGAGTAAGCTGCATCAGATAAAAGCCAACAGCAGCTGGAGGCATAGGCACAAGATAAAAGCCAACAGCAGCCAGAGGTGGGTTAGAGGCCATTATTGAAAGGAGCAGCACACAAAATCATATAACCAATTATAAGCAATTAGTGACAATGTGCGAGCCAATTATAAGCAATTAATGACAATGTGCCTCTCAAAGAAAAGAGACACACTGTGACAGAGTGGCATAGAGTGAAGGCAGCATTGGTTCTGTAATCCATGCCATCAGGTGTTGTGCTGGCTGCTGTGGGAGTCAGCACCAACACAAACAAAGAAGGAGAGAATTTGCAATGACCAGTGGCAGAAATCCACAAATTATTTGTACAAAACACTTTCAAATTAGAAGGACACTTTATTTCTATGAAGAGGAGAACAATAGTTAACCTGTTGTGCTTCTGTCCCTCCTATGTGCAGTAACTTATACAGACTATTACAACTTGCAGACTGCAAGTTAAGTATTGTCTTCCTATTACTCAGGACTGATGCTCATGAAGACTGCAACCAAACTGGCTGACCAGCAATGGGCAGCTGGTTAAATTAGTATTGAAAGGGGTGCTGAACCTGTCTTCCTGGAGGTGTGGCACTGGTCAGCACCTTCTTGATGCTGTTTTGTGCCGATGTGCAGGTTGGTGTGCACTCAGTGCTTTACGGCTGTACAGGGATACATTTTTGCCAGAATTTAAGAGGCTTTGTAGACAATGTATGTAACTTTTTAGATGTTTGCTCACAGTCTTCTTGACACACATACCAAAGACTGTAAAAATAAGTATATGTGTAACATGTGTGTATATATGTTAAGTAATCACATAATTAAACTAGGTTATTCCTAGAGTTGAGTGCAGCTATGAAGGTGGGAGCAGTATGCATTCTATGCAGAGAGAGAGAGAGAGGGAAAATACATTGCAATACTGCCAATTTTATTCTGTTAGTTCATGCACTCTGACAGCTATTGGCATGCTAGCATACACATTGTTCCACAGTGAACTGCTTTCTTAATAATGTGAACACTTAGACACACACACACACACACACACACACACACACACACACACACACACACACACACACACTATATTTTGCCAGTGATAATGATGTATTTTCTTTAAATATTGTCAATGTTTAACATTCCATGTTTTGAATAATGATGATCTGTTTTGTTCATCAAATGAATTTTTGTATTGCTTGCATTAAGCATCCACAGTGACTGAAAATATTTAAAGCGTTTTCACATTTTAGAAATGTGTGACTTTCAGGATATCATAAACAGCTCATTTAATGAGTTATTGAAAGCTAATTTTCTTTGAATGTGCTATGTGCTGCAGAATTTCATCTCACGTATGTAATGGAAAACATATATACTTTATGAAGAAAACTACATTATTGTGAGATCAAAGATGAATAATTGAGCTATTAATAATTTTTAATGCAGCTGCAAACACAATCATACAAACAAAGTCATAAGTACCAATAATTTTACTTACATAATTCACTGTAAGGAATCCATGCCATCATCTTCACTGACTGACACAGATGACTCACGCCCAGCAACATTTATAATGAAATGGTCCATAATCATGTCCATGCCAATTTCTCTGTCATTCATTCTGCAGTTTCTGTGTATGTCTTGCTGTCCATACAGATCTTGAGATGCTATCCATTGCCTCCAATGGAAGACTCTCAACATCTGCAATTTTAAATGCATTGTTCTTTTCTGCAATATATGCTTTCATCTGAGCACACACCAACTTGATTGGGTTGTAATGACAATGATATGGGAGTAATCTAACAATATGGCATTCATGCTGCTTTGCAGGTTTGTTTATCTCATGAATTCTGTATGCAGGATTGTGTGCACTGACAAGGAACAGAAATTCTGCTCTGATATGTGTTGAACTATGAGGTACTCCATTAAATGACAACCATGCAATAATGTCCATCTTTTTGGATTTTTTTGCTGGAGCATTGTTCAGTTGCACTGAATTGATGCTCACATTATCCATGACAATAACTAAACACATAGAGATGTATGGGAGCAAGCGTTCAAACCACCATTTGCAGACACTGTATGATATTTCAGAATGGTGATCTTCAGAATTCAGGAAATGAAATGTTAACATAATTACATTTAAAATTTATATTTTAAAATTAATTGTTAAAAACATTTATAAAATAAATTTTGATATGAAGAAATGGCAATTTATTAAGTTTTTCTATGAAAATTGTAATTATTTTTTGTCAAGTGTACCACAGTGCGTTTTTTTTTTTTAATATTTTGTAATTACTATTTGTAATTGAAAATCAAGGAAAATAATGGAACAGCAAGTAGAGATTAGAGCCCTTAAGGCTGAACTGGATAGTGCTAGTAAGGAACTGATGAGGTTAAGGGGGGAGAAGGGTAAAGATAATTGGGAAGTGGTAGCAGGGAACAGGGGCCACAGAAAGAGAATAGTGTCTGACAGAGTCATCACTCACACAAAAAACAGATTTGCCTTGCTATGTCAGTTGGGTAAGAAAAAGGCTCTATGAGACAAAAGTGTAGTTAATATCCAACAGACTTTCATTAGGAAACCAATTATTTAAAACAAGTAGAAAGTATTAGGAAAGTTCTAATGCTTGGAAGTAGCCACGGAAGGGGTGTCAACGAGATTTTGCAGGAAACATTAGGCAACAGGTACCAGGGCACAAACATTTTGAAGGCCAGTGCATGTCTTAGCCAAATTGTAGAGGCTGTAGGATCCTTTTGCAAGGGCGTTGGAAGGCAGAACCATGTTGTGATAGTGGAAAACAGTACAGGGAACAGTATTGAAGGGATTAGGGCTACAACATTGACAGTGATGTGATGAAAATAGCTTCAGCAGTTAACCATGAAGATGTGGGATTGGTAGCTGCTTTCATGTGGTATGATCAGCCAATCAGCCACAGTTCAACAGCTCTATAAGGATGGTCAACATGGAGCTAGATCAGCCACTTTCAGTGGCTGTTGGGTTAGATGTGGGTTTGGTTCCTGTTGATGCTATTGGTAATGGGGATTTCACTAGGCATGGCCTGCACCTCAGTAGGATAGGGGAGGGTATATTGGCTGGGTAGATAGCAAAATCCTTAAGGAGGGCACTGAAGCTCATACTTTTATGATTGTAGCTGTGTATAGGTCTCCAATGGGAAATATTCAACTGTTTCTGAAAAACATGTATTCTTTCATGTACTGTCTGTCATATAGCATTATTATTTGTGGGGATTTCAATGTAGATTTTCCGAAAGAGTCTGATAGGAAGAATGACCTTGAAGTATGACTTGGTTCTTTCAATTTGACAGGAGTTACTAATTTTCCTACTTGAATAGTGCAGGAAAGCAACACACTGATAGATAATATTTTTATAGATCAAGAAAAATTCAAGCAAATAAACATTTGTCCTGTTAAGAATAGTCTTTTTGATAATGATGCACAGCTACTTACAGTGTATAAGAAAGTTCCATAAAGTAAAGCACAACAGTCATCGAGGTGGTACATTCAGTTATCAATCTAACAGCTGCAAATTTTAGGGAAAGCTTGCAACAGTCAGATTGGGATGATGTGTACCAGGAACCTGAAGTTAATTTAAAACAGAACTTATTACCATTTATTAGTATATTTGACAAAAGTTTCCCTAAGAAAACAGTGAATATGATTATAATGAGCCGTATAAAGTGCCATGGCTTACTAAATGGAAAAAAATAACTTGTAACCAGAAAAGGGAAATGAATCGAATAGCAAGAAAGAGTAATGATCCAGAAAAAGTCAAAATAATGTAATAAAATTACTGTACTATATTAAGGAAAGTTATTAAAAACTCCTGAAATACATGTATTATGTTTGAGATTAGCACCTCTGATAATACACACATCAAAAAAAGTTTTCCATCACCTTTGTTCCGGGAGTTCCAGAACCTGTACAAAAATTGGAATAGAGATCAACATAAACATCATTTCAGACCTTTTTCTTGCTCATGAAAACCAAGCATTGCATGTTGTACCACCATTCAGTGAGACCTTCAGAGATGGTGATCCAGGTTGCTGTACACACTAGTACCTCTTATACCCAGTAGCATGTCCTCTTGCTTTGATACATGCCTGTATTCATTGTGGCATACTATCCACAAGTTCATCAAGGCACTGTTGGTCCAGATTGTCCCACTCCTCAATGGCGATTTGGCATAGATCCCTCAGAGTGGTTGGTGGGTCATGTCATCCATAAACAGCCCTTTTTGATATGGTTAATGTCTGCAGAACATGCTGGCCATTCTAGTCAAGCGATGTTGTTATCCCGAAGGAAGTCATTCACAAGATGTACATGATGGGGGTGTGAATTGTCGTTCATGAAGATGAATGCCTTACCAATATGTTGCTGATATGGTTGCACTATCAGATAGAGGATGACATTCACATATAGTACAGCCATTATGGCACCTTCCATGATCAATAGTGTTTGTTGGCCCCACATAATGCCACCCCAAAACATCAGCAAAGCTCCATCTTGCTGCACTCGCTGGCCAGTGTGTCTAAGTTGTTCAGCCTGACTGGGTTGCCTCCAAACATGTCTCTGGCAATTGTCTGGTTGAAGGCATATGTGACACTCACCAGTGAAGATAACGTGACGCTAATGCTGAGTGGTTCATTTGACATATTGTTGGGTCCATCTGTACCAAGCTGCACGGTGTTGTGGTTGCAGAGGTGGACCTCGCCATGGTCGTTGGGAGTGAAGTTGTGAAACATGCAGCCTATTGTGCACAGTTTGAGTCATAACATGACATCCTGTGGCTGCATGAAAAGCATTATTCAACATGGTGGCATTGCTGTCAGGGTTCCTACAAGTCGTAATCCATATGCAGTGGTCATCCACTGCAGTAGTAGTACTTGGGCGGCCTGAGCAAGGTATGTCATTGACAGTTCGTGTCTCGCTGTATCTCCTGCATGTCCAAACAACATCGTTTTGGTTCACTCCAAGACACCTGGACACTTCCCTCATTAAGAGCCCTTCCTGACACAAAGTAACAATACGGAGGTGATCCAACCGCAGTGTTGACTGTCTAGGCATGTTGAACTACAGACAACAGGAGCCGTGTACTTCCTTCCTGGTGGAATGACTGGAACTAATTGGCTGTTGGACGCCCTCAATCCTAGGTGCTGCTCATGCATGGTTGTTTACATCTTTGGGTGGTTTTAGTGTCATCTCTGAACAGACTAAGGGATTGTGTCTGTGATACAGTATCCACAGCCAACATCTATCTTCAGGGTGAGGAAAACATCTTTTGATGTGTGTAAAATTAAAACAATTTAGAATATTATTAAAAGCAAAATAGGGCAACCAAGAGCACATCAGAATGAATGAAAAGTTTATTAACAAAAAGTCAGAAGATGGAAATATTTTTAAGTATCAGTTTTTAAATGTTGTGGAGAAAATAGGATATAGATACTCATGTTCACTAGGAAAGTCAAAGCTATAGATGGAAGAGGGAATATGCATGAAATCTGATAACATCGAAATTCTACCCATCTCTCCTGAAGTTAGGAGAATAACAAACTCACTCAAAAGCAAAAGCTTGGTTGGAATGAATGGCATTTCCAACAGAGTACTAAAAATTTGTTCCCAAAAGATAACTAAAATTCTCAGCCACATATGTAACAACTCACTGAAACAGAACATTTTTCTTAATGAACAGGAACACGCTATTGTTAATCCATTGCATATAAACGAGGATTAGCCTGATGTGAACAATTACTTTTCAGTCTCATATCTGACAGCTTTTTCGAAATTCTAGAAAAAGTGTTGTATTTAAAAGTAGCTTCATATATTTGTAAAAATAAAGCACTACCAAAATATCAGTTTGGTTTTCAGAAAGGCTTTTTAACAGAAAATGTTACATATGCTTTCACTGATCAAATGTTAAATACTTTGAATAAATGTACATCACCCATTGGGAGTTTTGTAGTCTCTCAAAAGCTTTTGAATGTGTAAATCACAGAATTCTTCTAGGCAAGCTTAAATATTGTGGTATGGGTGCTACAGTGCAAAAATTATTTGATTCATATATATAACGGGAAGATTGCAGAAGGTTGAAATAAATAATTCACATAATGTGGGAAAATGAGCAGATTCCTCAAAATGCAGTGTCCCTAGGGTTCAGTCTTTAGTCCCTTGTTCTTTTTAATATATATTAACCCTTTCATCCCTACTGTAGCGATATTCCAACACTACTATTTTTGGCCATAGGAAGCTTCCACTCCAGCTCTTTTTCCTGTTGTTGCCTTATGGCTGCACATACATATTTTGACAAATCAACAACAGATGGCAGCAGTATGCAAACAAAGGCGTCCTGAAAGTAATCTTTTGTCAGCTGTTGTGTCCTATTTGTTGTATTTTTGTACTGCTCTCATTACAAATATTTATAAGGGAAGCTTTGCATAACATTAATAAAACTACAATGTATCACTTAATATAAAATAATAACACATTTGTAATAATGCATACTCAGGATATTTACTGAAATATGACTGTTTTACATTGACATAACAACTGCTTCCTGTTTTACACTTTTCTGGGAATTGCATTTTGCCAGAAAAATCTTACTGATGAGCAAATACTAGGGCTGCTACAGATTCCAGATGGCGATATTTCAGAGTTTAGCTTTTCATCTGATTAAGAAAATAGTGAGTCTGACATTATTAACAAGACTCTGACAGCATCTTTGAATGTCCACAAAATAATCACATCAAAATACACATTCAAGGTGAGGATTGTATTATTGAATATAAGAGCATCTCTAAACCACAAGCAACAAATATAGAAAGTAATGGTGTTCAACCTTCCACTAGTAAGGTAAGTATTATAAATTTTCAGTTTGAAAAATAATTACCTAGTATTTGCTCAAAAGTACACATAACTAATTGTTTATCCATTAACTATGTTACAGAAAGCAACTTAATCTGTGAAAAAGAAGAAGAAAAAATCCACATGGAAGAAAAGTGATTTCATTCTACCAGATACAACATGGAAAGTCAACATACCTCCACCACCACCTGATGAAGACCTGACTCCAAGGGAAATATTTTCAGATGTCCATAGGTAATGAAATATATGAATCCATTCTCCTTGAAACCAATCTTTATGCACACATCAAAGATGGGCTTGTCATTGTTGTTTCCTCTAATGAAATAAAACAATATACAGTGGATCTTTGATTTTATTTTCTCTGATTTTACATTTTTGATGATTCTACATGATAAATTTGTAGCCCCTGTGAAAAACCCATAAGATAAATACTGAAAGTTCCCTGATTTTACATTTCGTCCTGTGAGGTTTATTTCAATTCTAAGTTGTTACTCAATGTCTTATTGACTTTATCCCATTTTCTTCCTATTGAGATTTGATATGACCGAACGAGTTATAAGTGGCACAAAAGACAGATGTTTCACACCACTGGTGTTGGTGCAATTAAGGAATATTTTAGGCTGTTGTGGAGAGGGGAGACATGAGAGAGGAAATGCCTATGTAATCTGTGATCAGTGTTGCCAACGCAACTTGCAATATTTACCTTCATCACACAATTATGATACAACTACTGCTAGGTTGCAGTGGTAATGGAAAAACAAGACAGTCAATGTGAAATATTATGGACCAAGACAACATATGATGAATGGTTCCAGCCACCACCCTTTCTTGTGCCACTTATAACTCAGTCTCATCTTTTTGCATGTATTTCTGACCCACTGTATTCAGCAACAGTATCAATCATCAACCTCTTAAATTCAAACACTGAATCTCAAATAACATACTCAGTCATAATTGAGGGAATGTTGCCCATCACCAGCTAGTGAACTCTAATCGGGTGGTGACTTGCTAAGTCACCCAATAGCCACACCACACTAACACATGTAAAATTAGCTTGCATACTGGATCTGAGGAGAGGGGAAGTGGATATTCAACAACAAGAGTGTAGGTAGTGGTGAAAGCATTTTGTGAAGTGCTGAAAATACACTTTTCATACAGATGATGTGTTATGACACAGATGTCACACAGAAATAGAACAAGGGTTTTGCAATAGCTCATTTTAAAGACCTTCATGTTCAAATCTGACATGATACTGTTGCAACAACTCCATACACTACTCATGTATATACTTAGCACCACACAGAACACACACTGTAGAGTGTAAAGATTGGCAGCAGTCTTAGAGGTCATGATGTGGAACTTTAGTATCTGAGCTTGCTTTCAAATTTAAATTTTCCATAGTGTGCAGAAATTCACTAAGCCAACTTTTAATAATCTTGTAATGTCAGCTGGGGAAATAAACTCATTTTTTCATGTCTCTGTTTCTCTCTTAAAGCCTAAAATAATACTTTGTCAGTGGTGAGCATATGAAGTAAAACTTGTAAGAAAAGCCTTAAATAATTACAGCAATGGTGACAAAGTTTGTCGTTAAGCATGTGTCGACATTTGTGCTTGTGGTTTAACGACTTAGCTGCTGTGATGTTTTTGGTTTAACTCAACATGTTCATCAATGTTTGATCTTTTTTGGGTGAGAACAAAGGATGATCCTTCAAAAATACATGTTTTGAATGTGCAATTTGTGGTTGTAGCATGTCAGAAAATAGCTTGGTTATCTTGTACCCAGATACCAATTTCAATTTTTTGATGAGTTTTTACTTGCTGTTACACATCTGCCATTTTTTAAGAACTGATGAAATTTGTTAGCACACATTATTGTATAAACATGGCAGAGTACATTTAATTTCCTTCACTTGGGCAGATTTTATAGAAAGTATTCTAGAGGACTGTGATTTTTAATCATACATGCCAATTACATGTGTTTTTGCTATTATTTTGGGGGTTTTAACATTTTCCTTGACTCTACATTTTCCTCCATTTTGGTGTTTTTTAAGTCTGGATGACACAAAAATGTAACATAGTGGTTTCACTGTATTGGGTTATTATTTTTATGGGGGCAGTTCCAAAGGCACAATATAAAATGTATTCATCACAATAATGTTGTTTCCCCCCAATTTCAGATGTTATGAGCAGGAATGGATTTGCAATTCTAAGGAAATATTTCCATTTAAACAACTATAACAACTAGAAACCAAGGTATTCAAACTGTGGCCTTGACAGATTCTTTGCAGAAGTTTATGTTGTAGCTCCCTCAAGAAGAGAAATAGAGTACTGGTGAACAAATTATCCCTTTGAAGGGAAGGCATTCTTCAGTTCAGTATCTAAAGAATGAAACTCATAAATGCGGATATAAGGTGTTTATTTACACTGGAGAATCAGGCTTAATATATGAATTCGAATTTGTGTCGGTAAAGGTGTATGTGAAGAGTATGGTGTAAGATTTTTAGGTGATACTGATCTGATGCTGTGTGAAAATTTACCAGAGGACAAGAATTACAAGATATTTTTGACAGTTGGTTCAGCTCTTTAGAACTCATACAAATTCTCAAACACAAAGGTGTTTTACGTGTTGGGACTATTCACTCATACAGAATGTCACTATACCCTCCAGCAGAAGAAAAGAAGTTGAAAAAGAAAGGAAAAGGAAAGCTGGATGTTACCATTGGTGAATTATCCAACATCATAGCAGTAAGGTGGTATGATAATAAAGCTGTGCAGTTAGTTCCCACATATGTAGATATAAATCCACAGGAGGCATGCAAGAGGTGGAGTAAAGAGGATAATCAATCAATTCAGGTAAACTGACCACTGATTGTGAAGGAATTCAGTGAACTCATGGGAAGGGTGGATTTAGCAGACATGCTGATAGAACTTGATAGAATGAAAGTCCATCCCAAAAGGTGGTATATGTGAATAATTTATTTGTGATTCAATGTAGCAGTTGAAAATTCATGGCTGCTTTACAGGCATCACTTGAATCAGTGAGGCATAACATTAGTTTTTCTCTACTAGATTTCCACACACATATTGCTTCTGGTCTTACTATGACAGGAAATTTTGTTCAGCACAAAAGAAGAAGACCACCTACAGAAGGTATACGAACTCCAAAGAAAAGGTTGGTAGCTCCCTGGCCTATTTCAGACAACATATATGATGATACAGGATGATGTTGGTCATTGGCTTCGACAGAACCATCAGAAATGCCATTGTAAGCTATACACTAAAGGGTTCAGCAGAGTGTTGTGCACAAAATGTAAAGTGTTCCTATGTTTAGCAAGTGAAAAAAATTGTGTCTTCCCATAATGGTAATAACTTAAGTTTTCCAATACTTATTTTGACGGCATGTTTAGTTATGTTGCGTAAAGATAAACTTAGAAATGGTCATGTCATCCACATAAAGGCATATTATCCTAGTATTACTGTTTTTCTTCCTTATAATTGACTAACTCTTGTTTTTGTATTCAATTTTAATGTTGCCAGATGACAACATTTTTTTCTTTAAACATTGGGTGAGGGAAAATTTTTGAAAACTTCAAGTCTATTTCTAAAACAACCTTTCATTATATATTTGAAAGTAAATATTTTTTTATATCAGAGACATTAATTCAGAGATGAAAGGGCTAATGTCTTGCTACTCCATATTTATGAAGATGCAAAGCTAGTTCTTTTTGCTGATGATACGAGTATAGTAGTTACACCCAACAAATAAGAATTACCTGACAAAATCGTAAACAATGTCTTTCCGAAAATTAATCAGTAGTTCTCTGTTAATGGACTCTCATTAAATTTTAATTAAAGAAGTATATACTGTTCTGTACAGTAAATGGCATAGCACCGTTAATTATTCAGAGTCTGAATAGAAGTCTATAGCTAAGGCAGCATATTTCAAATTTTTGGATGTGTGCATTGATGATAGATTAAATTGGTAGAAACACATTGATGATCTACTGAAATGTTTGAGTTCAGCTACATATGCTGTTTGGGTTGTTGCAAATTTTGGTGATAAACATCATACTTTGTTGTAACTTATCATTAAGGAAGCAGACATTTATTTAAGGAATTGGGGGTATTCACAGTACCTTCACAATGTATATATTCACTCATGGAAATTTGTTATTAATAATGAATCACAATTCAAAAGCAACAGAAGTGTGCATAGCTACAACATTAGGAGAAAAGCTGATCTGCACTATTCTGGATTAAATGTGATGTTGGCACAAAAAGGGGTGAATTATGCTGCCACAAAAGTCTTTGGTCACTTACCAAATAGCATAAAAATACTGACAGATAACCAACTAGCCTTTAAAAATGAACTGAAAGAATTAAAAAATATTGAAATAATTACTGAATGACAACTCCTTCTACTTAATAGATGAACTTTTAGACATAAATTAGTAATCAGATTATTATTATTAAAAAAACTTGGATTATGACATGTAAAGAAACTTTTGTTAAACTGACACATTCCACATTATTATGAAGTGTCATATTAATGATCTGTGGAACAAGTATTAATCTAATCTAATCTAATCCTGTCAATAATGCATGTACTGATTTACCATGTTTAGAATATATGTATACTTTAGTGGTTGCTCCTTCCAATCCAGTACACTGTGTCTACGAATAGAGTACATGGCACACTATTACAATTATCAACATTGTGTGTCAGTCTATGTGAAAGTTTGATGCAATAAATGTGGAAGTGAATTTTAAAATGTCAATTGAGCTTTACTTTAAGATTTTCCAAGAACATAATGCAAATTAGATGCCCTTGTACTACAAAGAATAAGAACTCAGGACCGTTCTTTTAGCAGGGATCAGATGAAACCCTCAACAATATTATACAACTGAACATACGAAGCTAAGTACATTTAATCACAATGTGACATCTCTTGTCTTGTTATGCTGTGCAAAAGTTTATTACAATCCAGTTTGCTGACTGTAAATTATTTATGTTCTCAGTTTGATGACATCTCTTTTATTAGTTCCTGACCAGAAATATTAGCAGTAGTGTTAGTAGTAGTAATGATAGTTTATCATCAACAAATTGTTTTTACAATGATATTTGATATTCAAGCTTAATACAAAATGAAGACAAGTTAACATGTATTTTTGCATAGATAGATATATTTAGGTAGGCATTTAATGTCAATAATGACAAGAATTTATGCCTAGTATACAATGCTCTTTGGTGTATGCATACCTACAAGCAAATAAGCAAATTAGCTGACAATGTTAAAAACATTTCATCAATAGCCATTGCAGACTCTCTCTCTCTCTCACTTGATTTGATTTGATTTTTTATTGGTCCAGTTTTATCATACAGCACAAATTGTACAATTGATATTGGACAGGTCAAAGATAAGTTACAATAATACATAGTATTAACAAAATAGTAGGCAAATTAAAAATAGGTACCTATTACAATTAATTTTGTTATGTATTCAGAAATTTTCTGACAGAATAGAAACAGTGCTTTATTAGATGTGCCTTTAGTTTAGCTTTAAATATTGGATGACTAGCATTTTTTATTTCTTCTGGTATCTTATTGTGTATTACACCAATGTTACTTCGATATTTTTGATGAATATTTGATTTCCTTCTGCTACTATAGTTGAGTACATTTGTGTTCTGTAGCTGTTTGCCTGTTTTCAGGAGGTAGTCCCTAGTGAACAAGATAGTTTCATAAATGAATAAACTTGGAACATTAAAACATGAAGCTCAGTAAAATGGGATTCACAGGACTCCATCTTTTTAAGGCCATAAATTATTCTTAGAGCTCTTTTTTGCATTCTAAAAACCTTTACACTGTGAGCTGAGTATCCCCAAAAAACAATCCCATACCGGACTAGTGAGTGGAACTGTGCATAGTATGCCTGAAGTACTGTTATTTTTCTTGTTGTAGCCTTTAAAATTCTTAGGCCTAAGCACACAGATGATAATTTTCTAAACAAGTTATTTATATGTGTGTCCCACTTTAAGTCTTGCTGAACCGATAGACCCAAAAATTTTGTGACACTTACATTTTTTAGGGGATCATTGTTTAATTGTGTTTGAATAGACATTTGATTAGTTGGAGGAATTAAACGAAAATTGACACACACAGTTTTTTCAGTATTTATAATGAGTTTGCTTTTTATCAACCACTCAGAGAGTATTTTCATAGAACTTTCTGCTGTGGACTGCAAAGTCTCTGGACTGGATCCCGTGAGCAATATGCTGGTGTCATTGGCAAACAGGATAGTTTTTGTGGGACTCAGATATTCAACTAAGTCATCCACATAAATCAAGAAGAGCAGTGGACCTAAGATTGAGCCCTGTGATACACCATATTTTATTGGTAATTTGCTAGAAAGAAAGGAGTTGTTTCTTGTTTTATTCATTTTGTTGAATTCATACTGAAGTGATACTTTCTGCCTGCAGTTTTTTAGGTATGAACACAACCAGCTATGTGCTACACCTCTTACTCCTTGTCTTTCTAATTTTTCGAGCAGAATGTTATGGTCCAGGGCATCAAAGGCTTTTGACAGATCTAGAAAAATACTTGCAGCTAATTAATGTTGATCAAGGGATTTTAAAATGCAGTCTAAGAATTCGAAAATTTCTGTCTGTGTAGATTTTGACGTTCTAAAACCATGTTGTTGTACTGTAAGAGGTGCATATTTATTTATGGAACTTAAAAGCCTGTCATAGAAGAGTTTTTCTAGAATGTTTGAGAAGGAACTTAACTGTGACATGGGTTGGCAGTTTGATATTTTTTCATAAGAACCTTTCTTTAGCAGTAGTGAAACTTTTCCTGTTTTAAAAATATCTGGAAATACACCAGTTTTTAAAGAGAGGTTGAAAATTTTTGCCAAGGGGTTTGATATGTGATGAGCACATGCTTTAATATGAAATCAGATACTTCATTAAGACCACCTGACATTTTATTTCTTAACAATTTAATTTTACTTACAATTTCATTTGGGTTTGTTTCATAAAAATACATAGAAGCAGTCGAGATCACTGACATGCTGGAGAATCTTGGCACTAGTCCTTGACAGTGTACTTGAATGAGGTCTTCAGCTAGTGAAGTGAAGAATTCATTGAATTTTTCCACAACTGAATCTTTGTCTATGGCGCTGAACTACAAGTTTCTTTCTTTATAACTCTCCATGTGGGTCTCTCTCTCTGTCTCTCTCTCTCTCTCTCTCTCTCACACACACACACACACACACACACACACACTCACACTCACTCACACACACACACACACACACACACACACACACACACACACAAAACCACGCGGAGTGGCTGAATGGTCTGAGGTGCCATGTCACGGACTGCGTAGCCCCTCCTGCCGGAGGTTTGAGTCCTCCTTCGGGCATGGGTGTGTGTGTTGTTCTTAGCATAAGTTAGTTTAAGTAGTGTGTAAGACTAGGGACCAATGACCTCAACAGTTTGGTCCCTTAAAAATTTACACACACACACGCACACACACACTTATGACTGACATTTGAACAGGTTGAATCTTTCATTCTGCAGTTGAGTGTATACTGTTCTGAAACTTTGTGACAAATAGAATTATCTGATGGATTGGGGATACAGTGCCAATCCAGCAGATAATTGTGGATGGAATCTGAGAGGAATGTTGTCAGTTAAACCTGGACAGCACAATTGATAAAGTCATAGCTTATGGAAGTGAGCAGCCAGATTTGGAGTCCTAATCTGGCACACAAATTTAATCTGTCAGGAAATGTCAGTTATCAAGAACATAATAATACTGCTCCAGTTCCATACAGCCTATCTACTTTCACTTTTTTTTCTTTCTTTTTGGAAAACTGAGTCATAATTTGACTATAATAGCTGAGATGTTGAGCTCAGGAAGAGGAAAGAAGAGTAATTTCATCCATTAGAGATCTTGGGCTTATGGCGTGTTACTCTGTGAAAATATGTAGCTGTGTCTCAGATGTTTCTTATTAATAATGTATTATATATTTTTGCTTGCCCTAACTCCATATTATTTAAATAATTCTTCACCTAATAATGTGTTGTATTTAAGAGGTTTCAACTGTTTCATAAAATGTTCACTTTAATTAACTTTTTAATCTTCCTGGAAAATATATTGTAACATGTTATCTACTGACAAAAATGCTAATTTGGGATTTTTGTTTATTTATTCTTGATAAATGTGAATAAGTTTAGCCTTTGTTCCCTGATCTTATGTTATTTAGGTGTACAATGGAACGGTAATTGTGTATCTCGTGCTACATTAGGGCTTACAATCTTTTAAGCAGATCTTTACACAGCACTTACTTACCTCTTTATAATTATTATTCTTATGAACCTCTCATGAAATATAATAATTGTTCTCAGATTTTGTCTTTACGATCCATAAGAAATAATTCTACAGTTACTGACTGAGTATATATTTAAATTAAGGTCCCCTATCACATTTTTCAGTCAGTATGTGAAGCCTAAACTCAGATACAGTTTTAACTAATTGGCCGACTAATTCTCAAGGTAGATTTATGCATATAGTTTATCATTTTTGTAATGAGTGTGCAGTATATGTATTGTTATCTGTTCCATATTTACTTGGCATTTGGAGTGACATCTCTTGACAACAGTGGGTGCTGTGACCTGTTCAGCTACAAAGGAGATAATATCTGATGGAAAAAGCAGTAAACAGTCACCTCAACTCTGGAGAATGGCAAATCTTGAGCAGAATCGACACAAATCTTTCTATAAATATTATAAATTAAAGTCCTCCACTGCATTTTTCTGTCCATCTGTAAAGGCTAATCTCAGAAACTGCTGTGAGGATTTTGACACAGTTTTTGCTAATAGACAGACTGATTCACAAGTAATGTTTCTGTGTATAACTTTTGACCACTATGTCAGTCAAGTCATCCTATCATAGATACTTAGTGTTACCAATGCAAAACTGGAGCAGGTCACTTTTGTTATGTCCAAAGCTCTGTCTGTCACTTGCTAAAGACAGTAATCTATGTTGATTATATTCCTTCAGCACTATCTTTGTGTCTTTATTTTGCTTCAGCACACAGTGAATATTCATAGATAAATTTGTGTGTTTGTTATACACTCTTTGAAATTATCAACAATGTTTAATTTGACATTGTTATTTTCCCTCTCTATGCCGACTATCACACTGTCTATTATCTTAATGTTAATGAGAGTTTATTCCATTTTGACCAACTGTTAATTTCCTTGCAGCCCTTGTTTGCTTTCCTCACCAGGTGTTCTTGTGTTTTATCTGTAGCCTCATTGTTGCTATAAACAGGAAAGAAACTATTCCCTCCAATAGCCTAATCGAAAGTTTTCTTGCACATTAAAAATAATATTCATTTTAAAGGTACTACCATCCAGAAATTCTGCATTTTTAATTTCATAATTCTGTTGCATAGAAGAGGAGTGTCTATTTATCAGTTGCTAAATTATGACAACTGGAGTAGGGCTGACAACAGATATACCTTAAAGAATGTTCCAAAATGGCTAGAAGATTTATATGCTTGCAAAGAGATCATAAAATGCCTCAAGAATATTTACATAAAACTTTCTGTAACAGTTCCAACAGAAAATACATCTTGTAACAAATTGTCAAAATGGCTAACAGTTGAATAACAACATTATTAAAATTTAAAACAATTTTTGATTAATTACAGACTTCTATGGTATGAGTATAGGGAAAGTTCAAATAAGAAACTGAGTTGATGAAAACAGATAGTAAGTGAATATGTTAAAGAACTGATTAAAGAAACGTTTTGTTCACATTGAGCACCTACTACAGTGCTTCCTCCTCCCCAATCTCTTGGCCCCCCACACAAAGTAAACAATATCTATTGTTACCAAAGTGACTTGATCACCATAGCCTCTGTCAGCGACTTCTGTTGTTTTGAGCTACTTATAAGTGGTGGACATATGGCACCTTGATTATGAGTAAATAACTATTTTTTGCAACATCAGATTTCTAGAGACTCCTTCCCAAAACTGAAACAGATCCATAAATTGGTTGTCATCTTGTCCTTCAAAGACCTCACCCCTACAGAAATTTCTGTCTTCATCAAACACCTCATTTTTGGTCCATTTTCAAATAGAGTCAGGGTGTTTTTGTCAAGAACCTGCTTTTCTTGAGTCTGACTTTACACTTCTTTGCTAACCACCTTACAGACCATAATTAATCGAATGTCAATACAGAATCTTGTCTAGCTCATACTGCACCTCACTTGACTCAAATCCAACCACCCCTTGGTAACATTCTAAGAATGTCTAACTTCTAATGTCCCCTCAGCTTTCTTCCCTATATCCCTTTCCCTCAAAACCCACCTCACAAGTGCACAATGAATCATAATCTCAAAACTGATCTAAGTCTGATTATCTTTCCTCCAGACGAAGGTTACACCACTGTCATAATGAACTATGATGATTACATAGCAGACACCCTCTGCCAGCCATCAGAAATATCAACCAACAATGGCTGCTGCAATGACTTCACGTTAATTTCCAAATTCCTAAGTAATTCCTAAAATTTTCTTACAGAAGATGTTTCCCTCTCCACTACTACTTCTCCCTGGACATCAACTTTCTGCACACTTCAAAAGACCTATAAGCTCAACACCTGACATGCCCATCATGACCGTTTACTGTCTCCAGTGAAAGCATCTCCGCACTTGTTCACCAATACCTTCAACATATTTGCATGCAGTCTACTTTATTTTTATTTTATTTGGTATGCGTATTCAATGGACCCGTACATGGGAGTGATTCACCTGGATGTGGAACGTGTCAATACAATTGTACAAATACAATCAATGCTACAGAATAGTAATATAATACAATGATATAGATATTAATAAGTATCACTTTTTCTCATTTAGAAGTTGTCATTTAACTAGTATAGCAATTCACACTATAACATTATAGCTATAACATTAACACTATAACATTAACACAATATTGTATTGTCCATCTAATAACTAAGAGACTAAATACATCTATTATAAAGGGAGTGCATTACTTCTGGAAAAGAATTCATCTAAGGAGTACAGTGGATGGTCAAGCAGGTATTTTTTTTAACATACCTTTGAACAGCATTTCATTTTCTCTTGTACATTTAATATAATTAGGCAATGCATTAAAAGTCTTTATAGCAGCATACTTTACTCCCTTCTGTACAAGTGATAAATTTCTTAGTTCAACATGTAGATCATCTTTAGCTCTAGTATTGTAGTTATGGTATGAACAATTTGTTTCATACTGAGCATAGTCTTTATTAACTACATTCATTAGAGATTATATGTACTGACATATTGTGGTCAGAATACCTAACTGTGTGAAATATTTTCTACATGAGGTTCATGGAGGAACCCCACACATGATTCTGACTGCTCTCTTCTGAGCAGTTAAGATTTTTTTTTGAGGCCAGTGAATTACCCCAGAATATTATTCTGTAACTCATTAGTGAGTTAAAGTACCCAAAGTAAGCTGATTTTAAAATGTTGATGTCCCCAAAATGAGTAATGATTCTTAGAGCAAAAGTTGCTGATGAAAGCCTTTTTAGAGTAAGGGACACATGCTTTTTCCAGTTGAGCCTACTGTCAATGTGAACCCCCAGGAATTTAGTGGAGTGCACCTGTTCTAGTTCCTGGTTGTCATGAGCAATTACTATATTTTCTAGAGTTTAATTTTTTGTGTGGAACTGTATAAAATTAGTTTTTTTTAATATTAACTGAAAGAGAATTAATTGAAAACCAAGCTGTAACTTCTCTGAGTATATCATTAACATCAGTCTCCAGATCAGCAGTAGACTTACCATTTACTACAAAGCTTGTATCATCAGCAAACATTGTGAATTCACAATTTTTCCTAATGGACAGGGGTAAATCATTAACATATATTAAAAACAGCAAGGGTCCAACGACAGATCCCTGGGGAACTCCATGCTGAATTTTGCCCCATTCAGAATCCACTAGATTAAAAGATCCTTGGTTGCAGCCATTTAGAACCACTTTTGTTTCCTGTCATCAAGATATGGTTTTAGCCAGTTACCTATAAGCCCTTTGATTCTGTAATGATAGGCCTACTCCAAGAGTATCTTGTGGTTTACACAATCAAAGGCCTTGGAAATATCACAGAAGACACCATATAATATTCAGTACACTAACCAATTGCTCCATTGGCTTGCCACACTTCCTGTTTCTGTATCATATGGTGCCCTGTGTGTCACTGTACATGCCACCTTGTTGTAAATTAACATCTCCAATGTCTGTGATCTTCCCACAATAGATAATTACATTTCCCTATCGGCCAACTGACTCCAAAGCAGACATATTTAAAGACCATATGTCTGCTTGTGTCTGTATGTGTGGATGGATATGTGCGTGTGTACGAGTGTATACCTGTCCTTTTTTCCCCCTAAGGTAAGTCTTTCCGCTCCCGGGATTGGAATGACTCCTTACCCTCTCCCTTAAAACCCACTTCCTTTCGTCTTCCCCTCTCCTTCCCTCTTTCCTGATGAGGCAACAGTTTGTTGCGAAAGCTTGAATTTTGTGTGTATGTTTGTGTTTGTTTGTGTGTCTATCGACCTGCCAGCGCTTTTGTTCGGTAAGTCACCTCATCTTTGTTTCTATATATATATATATATATATATATATATATATATATATATATATATATATATATATATATATATATATATAGAGGGAAACATTCCACACGGGAAAAATATATTTAAAAACAAAGATGATGTGACTTACCATACGAAAGCACTGGCAGGTCGGTCAATAGAAACACAAACAGACACATACATACACACAAAATTCAAGCTTTCGCAACAAACTGTTGCTTCATCAGGAAAGAAGGAAGGAGAGGGAAAGACAAAAGGATGTGGGTTTTAAGGGAGAGGGTAAGGAGTCATTCCAATCCCGGGAGCGGAAAGACTTACCTTAGGGGGAAAAAAGGACGGGTATACACTCGCACACACACACATATCCATCCACACATATACAGACACAAGCAGACATATTTAAAGACAAAGAGTTTGGGCTCAAACTCTTTGTCCTCTTTGTCTTTAAATATGTCTACTTGTGTCTGTATATGTGTGGATGGATATGTGTGTGTGTGCGAGTGTATACCCGTCCTTTTTTCCCCCTAAGGTAAGTCTTTCCGCTCCCGGGATTGGAATGACTCCTTACCCTCTCCCTTAAAACCCACATCCTTTTGTCTTTCCCTCTCCTTCCCTCTTTCCTGATGAGGCAACAGTTTGTTGCGAACGATTCGTAATGATATGGAATGTTTCACTTTAACATAAGTTTTCTTTACACAACATAAACAACATAACTAACATTTTTTTTCAGAACAATAGCCCCCAAAAATTTTGTAAGTATGAGCACAGAGACAAAATTGTGATACTGTACCAAATTGTAAAAGTTGTAACTAATTAATTTTCTGAAACTACAGTATATGTACTGTGTTTTAATGCATGCTAGTGTTGTAGCTGCAATAATATATAACTAAGATGGTCAACATAAGTGGGAACTGGCATAATGAATAAAATTTGATTCTAATGAGGTGATTAGAAAAGTATAGTCCTATCTTTATGTTGGCAAAATTTTAAATTCAGTGACAAAGTGATTAGCAGTAGTATAGAGGAAGAAACAAATAATTTTTAATTATCTGAATCATAGTATCTACAGAGAAACTCATGCACAAACATTTCCATTAAACCATGCAGTAATTAGCTTAAATAATATTTAAATACATACAAGAATTTTCAAGCATATTCAAAAGTAACGGAGTGTTGTAGTTAAAAACCAAATAATTAGATCAAATAACATATCTGACCAATTTCTATACAAAAACTATTACAAGATCTACATTACTTTGAAAATGGAGTAAAAATGCAAACAATTTAACTAATTAGCTGTGCATTTACCACAGCATGTAAGTACGTGAAAATTACCCCCTCAAATTAGAGTATATTTTACACACATCAAAATAAATTTTGCATCACCTCCAAGAGTTCTGGAAGCTGTACAGAAAATTAGAATAGAGATCAACATAAACATCATTTCCATCCTTTTTATTGATCATGAGAACCACACATTGCATATTGTATCACCATACAGTGAGACCTTCAGAGGTGGTGGGCCAGATTGCTGTACACACCAGTACCTCTGATACCCAGTAGCACGTCCTCTTACATTGATGCATCCCTGTATTCATTGTGGCATACTATCCACAAGTTCACCAAGGCACTGTTGGTCCAGATTGTCCCACTCCTCAATGGCAATTTGGCATAGTTCCCTGAGAGTGGCTGGTGGGTCATGTCATCCATAAACAGCCCTTTTCAATCTACCCCAGGCATGTTCAATTGAGTTCATGTCTGGAAAACATGCTGGCCACTCTAGTCAAGTGATGTCATTATCCTGAAGGAAGTCATTCACAAGATGTGCACAATGGGGACGTGAATTGTCGTCCATGAAGACGAATACCTTGGCAATATGCTGTCGATATGGTTGCACTATCGGTCAGAGGATGGCATTCATGTATCGTATAGTCATTATGCCACCTTCCATGACCACCAGTGGTGTATGTTGGCCCCACATAATGCCACCCCAAAACAGCAGGGAACCTCCACCTTGCTGCACTCTCTGGCCAGTGTGTCTAAGGCGTTCAGCCTGACCGGGTTGCCCCAAACACGTCTCCGGTGATTGTCTGGTTGAAGGCATATGTGACACTCATCACTGAAGAGAACATGTCTTGAGTGGTCAATTCGGCATGTTGTTTGATCCATCTGTACTGAGCTGCATGGTGTCATGGTTGCGAAGATGGACCTCGCAATGGATGTCGGGAGTGAAGTTGCGCATCATACTGCCTATCGCACACAGTTTGAGTCCTAACACGACGTCCTGTGGCTACACAAAAAGCATTATTCAATGGTGTCATTGCTGTCAGGCATCCCCTGAGCCAATAATCCATAGGCAGTGGTCATCCACTGCAGTAGTAGCACTTGGGTGGCCTTCGCAAGGTATGTTATCGACAGTTCCTGTCTTGCTGTATCTCCTCCATGTTCGAACAACATCGCTTTGGTTCACTTCGAGATTCCTGGACACTTCTCTTTTTGAGAGCCCTTCCTGGCACAAAGTAACAATTTGGACATGATTGATCTGTGGTATTGACTGTCTAGGCATGGTTGAACTCAGACAACACGAGCTGTGTACCTCCTTCCTGGTGGAATGACTGGAACTGATTCGCTGTTGGGCCCCCTCCATCTAATAGGCGCTACACATGCAGGGTTGTTTACATCTCTGCGTTGGTTTAGTGACATCTCTGAACAGTCAAAGGACTGTGTCTGTGATACAATATCCACAGTCAACGTTTGTCTTCAGGAATTCTGGGAACTGGGGTGATGCCAACCTTTTTTTGATGTGTGTATTAGAACAATACAAAAATTATTATTGACAAATGCAAAAGCATAATTTACGAGGGTTGCCCAGTAAATAATGCCCCATATTTTTTTTCTCCAGAAGTATTTATTCCACAACAATCAAATTTACATATGTGAAAGACTGATGTTTTGTCTACTTGCTTTATTTTTCCACATAATCTCCTTCAAGTTCGACGGCCTTTTTCCAGCGAGACACAAGAGCGTGTATTCCCTGCCGGTAAAAATCTTTACTCTGCCTACGGAGCCAGGTTGTCACTTCGTGAATCACTTCTTCGTCATCGGCAAAACGTCTTCCACGAATGAAATTCTTCATTGGCCCAAACAAGTGAAAGTCTGAAGGAGCCAAATCGGGGCTGTAGGGTGGATGGGGTAACACTATCCAACCCAGTTTCGCGATGTGTTCACAAGTCCTCAAACTTGTGTGAGGACGAGCGTTATCATGCTGAATCAAAACATCCTGTGGGTTAACATGACGCCCAAGGCACCGGAAGCGCTGCTTAAGTTTGTCTAATGTTTTGACATAAGCCTCTGAATTAATGGTACTGCCTTTTGGCATCACATCAATGAGAATTATGCCCTCGCAATCCCAAAACACAGTCATCATGACTTTTCCGGCTGAAGGAACTGTCTTGAATTTTTTCTTCTGTGGAGAATAAGCATGACGCCATTCCATCGATTGTCTTTTTGTTTTGGGCTCAAAATGATGCACCCAAGTTTCATCACCTGTCACAATCCGTGACAAAAAGGCCTCCCCGTCAACGTGAAAGCGTCGCAACAAATCGAAAGAAATGTCTTTTCTTTGGGATTTGTGATCGACAGTAAGACACCGAGGAACCCATCTTGCACACACTTTTGAGTATCCAAGCTGATTGATAATCACATCCACACTTCCTTTGCTTACTGACAACTCCAGTGCCAATTGTCGAGTCGTAATGTGTCGATCCCGTCGAATGAGAACATCAGCCCGCTGCAACATGTCAGGCGTGACAGCCGTGGGAGGCCTTCCCGACCGCGGCAAATCTCGGAGCTCCGCAGCACCGCCCTCTGATGCTTTCACCCTCTGTGCCCAGCGACCAACAGTACTCCTATCGACTGCAGATGTTCCGTAGACGTTGCACAAGCGTTTATGAATATTGCCCACGGTTTCTTCCTCTGCTACGAGAAATTCAATCACTGCACGTTGTTTCTGACGGATGTCACTTGCAGACGCCATTTTACAACATTCCTACACCACCGCTCTCTGTCGGAGGAAATTTAAACTTTGCGTACACACGCGGGAAGCTTCAAATAACTCGCACCTAAAGTGTCACATTTCTAATATTTTTTATTTCGGAGAAAAAAAAATGGGGCATTATTTACTGGGCAACCCTCGTAGGCAACATATAAAGTTGTCATTACTTTTCACATTCATCTGGATGTAATGTTTTTGGACAAAGTTTCACAGTATAATAAAGTATATAAAAGGACAACAGTTTCACAGAATTTTCATTCTTTCTGTAAAATTTACAAAGTAGTTTCAAATAACTGTTCTCAATTTGATATACAATTTCCACTTTTTTAAATATCCAAAACTGTTTACAACATTCTTATGGTATAGATCAGCAGTCAATAACCTTTCAACATTACAAATATTTTCAGCCACTAATTCTTTTACTAGTGGCAAATAGAAAAATTAGTTTTGACATTTATAGGAAATCTACTATGACAGAGAACACCATCCCTGCAACTTCTGTCAACTTTTCAGACACAAAGTGACATTTTTCCATGCTATGATTGACTGCATGTTTGAGATCCCTCTTAATTCCTCTGTTATTGCTGTACGAGCTTAACAACCTTAAGACAGTTGCTGTCAGCAATGGATACCAGGCTAGTATGGGTCAAAAACTTCATAAAGCTAAAAGTAATAAGCACACAAATTCTTCTTTAGTTAATAAAGGTGGTGTCACTGGGGAAAAATATTTTACAATTTCTTTCCTAGGGGCCATGTCATATCCGATTGACAAGCTGTTAAGAAATTATGACCTCAGCATGGTGTCTACCATTAACAACCTCACTACGTTTGTCACTAGCAAAAAATAATTTACAGTTTCTTTCCTAGGGGCCATGTCATAACAGACTGACAAGTCATTAACAGATTATGGCCTCAGTGCTGTGTTTACAATTATTAATCTCACTAAGTCAATTTTTATATATAATGAGAGACCAACAACCATAATATATCTCAACTCTGGAATATATAAAATTTATTGCAATGGGAGCCTGAGCTTTTATATAGGGCAAACAGGGAGGGCCTTTAAAATGTTTTCACAAGTACCTACTCAACAAAGATTGTGACAATTCTTACTAATCAACTTTTACAGACCATCTTAAAACCGAAAAACACACTTTCACCCCACCATATTTACTCGATATGGAAATTTTGCATATAGTTGGCAGAGGGTGCAAAATGAATATTTTGGAAGTTGAAATTTATAGATATTCCCACCTTAACTCTAAGAATTTGCTGAATGATCAACTTGAACTAAAAACATATTGTTTTTTGAATGTATAGCTTCTCTCTTAAATAATGTGCAGTAACCTATTCACATCTGACTCTTGTATCTGATTGCAGATTACAGATTCAAAGTTGGCTTGCTGACAGATTTCAAAGTAATTGCATTCTGTTATTTCTGTCTGATCTGCACCAATGGCTTTTATGTAACTTTGATTTTTTACTTTCTGATGATGTTTTCTTGGTATAGCCACATTTTTAATGTGCAACTGTCACAAGCTGACTTTCTGAAATATCTACCAAGGTTTATTGGCACTCACACACTAGATTTTACACAGCATCAATGTAAGCTGGAGGCATGGTTTTATACACCAAATCAACTTGTAAACATGTGCTGGGATCCCTCGCATACCTTCAGATTGGCAGCATCCCCCACTACCAAAGCCCAAGTGCGGCTCACTTACTCGTGTTTTCTGCTAACACATGTCCAGCAGCCAGCCTTGTCTCATTGATACTGAACAGTTCAACATATCGCTGCTTTTCCAGGGGCCCAAGGCACCACCATAAACTGATAATAAAATTTGAACAGTTTACATTCCGTTGTTTGGTTCCCTTTAGATAGTAATTAAGCTATTTTTATATGCCTGTTTGCTTAACACTTGATCCATGGTTTACTGTCTTTTAAAATGCTTTTGTTAATTATTTAATACAGTTTTATAAGGTTTAATGAATACTTGTGCTTCAACTGTTGCAGACTTTATTATAGTTTATACATTCTCTAGTGCTCTCACTTTGTATATATGCATCTTTCAATGCGCTTCATGTTACCGGTGTGCTGATTGGCTTTTGTCACATATGCTATGTATGATTTGCAATTTCATGGTTCATTGCTACTCTTCACACTTATCAAATATTTTAGTGTCGTCACACTATTTTATTGATTCTGTAAGGTATGTTGTGGCTCTCAAGTTTAATGTTTTTATATTTGTTTTTATAAACTTGTTTTACTTCTCCTGTCCAATCTTTGCACATTTGTTTTGGACACACATGCTTTATACGTGTATTTTTTGCCAAATCTTTGTAGAGCACTAGCATTTGATTCTGGCTTCCCAGTGATTTGAGTCTGTTTCACTTGTGGGGATGACAGTTTAAACTGTTGAAACTGGTAAAGTGAACCAAATGAAGGTTTTCTCATACAGCTGATGACTGACTTTTAATATTTGTTGAAATATTCTGTAGCTGCTCAACTACAGCTATGACCAAAATCTTTTACTATTTGTGTTATTGATATTGTCCCAGGATATATATTTAATGACAAAGGTGCTTGGATGTTGTCAATTTACTTTTCTCTCAGCCATCAGAACTGCGACAACTATATAATGAGTTCTCAGCATTTTTCCAAACACAAGTATCTAGTCCTTGACATAAACGAACATAACACTTTCTGAATACATTTTCCTTAACTTGACTATCTTCATCTTCTGCATTGTCAACATCAACAGCATCATCAAAAAATTATATAAGTCATTATATCATCATCAATGCCATCATTAGTATATCTATTCTACCATCAACATTTTCTTAACATCTCAATGACCCTACTACAAAACACAATTCTCGTTTGAACAGCTTTGTATTAAAGCAAATATGTTCACTACAATGTATCAATATTCAGTTCACTGTCAATTACAGCACATGTTCACAGCTTCTCAAAATGTTTTCATTATCAATAAAGTTTACCTACAAAATTACTTCCAGCTTTCACTTCTTAAAATTTTTGATGCTTGCCTTATCTTTGTCAGCTGAAAAACAATTTTTCATTCTTAATGTCATTCATGTCTGCCGCTCATGGTCTCGTGGTAGCTTCCTGAGTATAGGGTCCTGAGTTCGATTCCTGGTGGGGTCAGGGATTTTCATGTGTCTCAAGAAGACTGGATGTTGTTGTGTCATTTTCATCACCATCA
This sequence comes from Schistocerca serialis cubense, assembly GCF_023864345.2. Lineage (NCBI taxonomy): Eukaryota > Metazoa > Arthropoda > Insecta > Orthoptera > Acrididae > Schistocerca > Schistocerca serialis. The sequence continues at coordinate 784,744,368 of NC_064640.1, forward strand.
TTAATCCCCATTATGGTCAGAGGAAGGCAACGGCAAACCACATCCATTAACACCTTGCCTAGTACAGCAGTGCAGGTCTCCCGCCTCATTCCCCTATGCTCTGTCTAGAAGCATGGGACTCCATTTCCATTTCCAGTGTCATTCATTGTATCATGTCACTGGGACAATATTTCAATAGTTATTATACATAAAATTTCACCTTAAAATTTTTTACTTATTTTTTCTTCTTTAGGACCAGCAGCGTAATATATATCTGATAATAACATGATTGTTAGAGTAGATACACCAAATAGCTGCTTACAATAAGTAATCTTTATTTATGACAGAGTGGTTCAGCTGAATCATCATTTTCATATATGTCTAGATTGATGTGATGTCCATATTGCATTAATAGTGGACTGTTTTGTAACTGTCACTGCTTTAGTAAGATCATAAATGATGTCAAGATTTTGAAATTAAATGTTAATTATGATGTGGCAGTAGTTTGACAGTTCCACTCTTACGATGCTATATGTTTACTTGAAAATGGTGATTAAGCCAAAACAGTTGGTCTTAAATAAAGGTTACTTACTGTAAACAGCTATTTGGTGTATCTACTCTAAGAATTTTTACTTATAACCAGATTTATCCTAAAAATGTTTAATTTCTTTCATAAAAATTCAAATGCTGACTAGAACTCTATATTATGACAACAGTGATCACTCAGTCTGATCCATCTTACAATAACTTACCAAACAGATCCAAATTTCCACAGCTATAGTATAATAGTTTCCCTAATACACCCAAAGTCATGTACAAGCATTCCCATTAACATGACAGCCCAAAAATCCGAAAATACATGAACTAATATCATTTCCCCAAAATACCTTCAGGTTAATAACTGTGTGATGAAAAAAAATCATTTCAGTGTAATATAGTATTTTTTAGATACATTAAAAACTGCTTAAGAAATCATAATAATGCTGCAAATTGCATTAAATTACAAATGAAAATCTTCACACAAAACTATGCAGGACAAAATGAAGCATATATAATGCAATATCTACAAGTAATATTTATAAGCAAAAACAGTAAATTGCATATTCTGTCTTAAAGCAGCATAGTATTTGTCAAGAGAAAACAAACTTTACTCACAAAATTTTCTCAACACATAGACAGAATGAAAATACATACTACTCTTAAGATTATTTCATGCAAAGATATTTATCACCAAAAGCAATAAAGTATACATACTTTTCAGTGAAGAAACCTTTTCCTCAGTACAATCCATATTTTGTTTTATAGAAAGAATTTCTCACAAGTCAAATAACAGTGACCTATCATCTATAATATTATGTCACTGAACATTACAGTTTGCCTACAATGTTTGGTTTTGTTGTGACTTGCCGATCTTTCAAAGTGCCGCCGTGCAGTTACGCGCATCCTCTACATGCGGCGCTGTCTGCCAGCCATGCAGCAGCAGCGCCACCTAAGTGGCCAGCCAGCCAACGGCCGCTAGACTTTGACTCAGTTATGATTTGACTTTTAAAGTGTACACACGTCTTACTCTGTTTACTTGATCTGTGACTTTCATATATTGCGTCTTCCTTGAAATATATTTGCTCAACTTGTTGTTATTACAATTGGCGAAGAGGATGGGATTTTTCTTTGCCATCATTGACCCACATGTTTCCATGGCTACTTTAGAGCAACTATTGCAAGGTCTCATTGAACAGCTAACGCTTCTCACATCGGCGATTTGCGATTTCGTCGTGGCATCAAATGCAGGGCGTCTCTCGTCGTTGTCTCTACCTACTTTCCCTCCTTACGACGAGACGGCAGAGGACTGGTCTGATTACGAAAAATGTCTTCGACAACACTTCTTGGCATTTCATGTCATGGGTGAACAAACAAGTAACTCTCTGCTCTTTTCATGGATTTCACCTCAAATGTATTGGTTGTTGTCGCAATTGGCTCCTTTGAAAGATCCTGCGTCTTTGTCCTTTGCTGAAATGTGCTCACTTCTGTCCGTCTATTTTCAAAAGCAAATGCATGTGGTAGCCTCTCGGGTTGCCTTTTATCGTTGTCAAAAACAACTGAATCAATCCTATCGCACTTGGGCTGCTCAACTTCATGGCCTCAGTAGAAAGTGTCAATTTGTTACTGAAGTTCACAAAGAATCCTACGCCAATTCCATGGTACAGGATGCTATTATCCGATCGGCACCCGACAAAGAAGTTAGACAACGTGCCCTTCAGTTGGCAAATCTGACTCCACATGAAGTCCTATCCATCACTCAGTCTTTTGAAATTTCTCGCGCTGCTGGAGTGCAAATAGAGGCATGGGGTGACGTCAGGGAAATACAACCTCTGTGCAATCTTGACAAAGCGTATGGCATGTCCCCACCGGCTGATGTGGCCGCAGTTCGCTCCCAAGTGCAGCCTCAGCCTAACTGTAAACAAACCTCTAAGAAACTGCAGCAAAACCCACAGCAACTTCCTTCATGTCCTCGGTGTTTTACGAAACATTCACTAGAAGATTGTCCACAACATTGGGCTGTGTGTCACAAATGCAAAAAAAAGGGTCATGTGTCATCCGTTTGCAAATCCGACTGCATACATGATGTTCATGAACATGACGCTGATTCTGTGTTGTCTGTCAATTGTACTTCTTCCCTTTCAGGGAAGTTATTACTCACTGTCCAAATACTTGGTTGAGATGTTTGCATGCAGGTGAATACTAGTTCTGCTGCCACTATCATCAATTCTCAGACGTATCTTCAGTTGTGTTCTCTAATCCTGTCACCTGTCACTAGGCAATTACGGACTTACAATAAACAGAAGATTTCTCTCTTGAGACAATTTGATGCTGAGGTATCTTACAAATCTGTTGTTCATACTGTTCCCATATTTGTGGTCGACCATAGTAACATGGAGAATCTTTTTGGTTTTGATGCCTTTTGCATTTTTGGGTTCTCCATAGATGGCTCTGTCAATATCGTCTCTGATGCTATTCCTTATGCTCAACTGGATTCCTTGTTGACGACATTTTTGTCCCTTTTTTCTCCTGGGTTAGGCCGTGCAAATGACTTTGAAGCTCATATCATGCTCAAACCCACTGCTCAGCCTAAGTTTTTTCGGGCTCGGCCCATTCCTGTGGCCCTTCGTGATCAGGTCAACCGGGAGTTGGATCGTCTCACTGCTTCAGGGGTCTTGCTGCTTCCTGTCACTTCCAGTGAGTGGTCCTCTCCTGTCGTTGTCATTGCTAAGCCCACTGTTGATATTCGTCTCTGTGGAGATTTCAAAGCCACTGTAAATGCTCAATGCCTTATCGACTCTTACCCTATGCCTCGACCTGAAGAATTGTTCACTAAACTAGCTGGAGGCTAGTATTTTTCTAAAGTTGACCTGTCAGAAGCTTATCATCAACTTCCTCTTGACGCTGCTTCCCACCAGTTTCTGGTCCTTAACACGCCTTTTGGCCTCTATCAATACCAACGATTGCCATTCAGGCTTACCAGCGCCCCTGCTCTCTTTCAGCGATTCTTGGAACAATTATTGCTCACTGTCCCTGGGTGTATAAATTACCAGGACGACATTGTTGTCACTGGCTCCACCACTGACGAACATCTTCAAAATCTCCGCACACTTTTTCATGTCTTACAGACTGCCGGTCTCAAGTGTAATCTTCAGAAATCAAATTTTTTTCAGGCATCTATCACATACTTGGGGTTTCAGCTCACAAATGAAATGCTGTACTGAATGTTGTACTTTGATGCACTGCTGCAGTAACAAAAGCTACCACTCAACATTATGACAGTAGTACTCATATAATATTCACTTCCTCATCACCATGTTATAGATAACAATTTCAGCAACATCATCATTACAATCAACATTGCCTCCTTCATGCAGATCAGGACAACAGCATATCAATTTCTTCTTAATTTGTTGTTCTACAGTGATTGACAAATACTTCACATTATACATGGAATGACTGAAAATAGCTGTTATTCATGATAAAAACTTACATTTTGATTTGGGCTTCCAGTATTATCTCAAATAATTTTCATAGTTCATCATTTATCATTAAATGTACATGCTAGTAGGAACCAAACTAATCAACTCCCTGCCTTTTCAATAATTAACATAGTTCTGCAAATTACCCCATAAGAATTTCAAGGTTTACATACAGGCCATTTTGTGCATTTGTTTGAAAATCACACAGTATTGCTCAACAAGAGCATGGAAAAATGTTGAATAGCTAGAACCTACAAAATCACTAATGAGTTTCAACAAAACATGGTAATAAATCATTAGACAGTACTCAGAAAAGTAAAAGGAAACAAGAAAATAATTGTTCTCTCATTGACAAATATGCATCACTGTGCTTCCAGTGCTACACAATTTTTCCAGTGGCTGCTTGAGCCTTTCAACTATTACGTGCTGTGGTGCTTTTTCCACTTCCAAGACAAACACAAAAATAATTTCACTGTCACATCTTCGATTACTATCCATAATGTTACTGTTATATCTTAGATTCACTTTTTCTTTTAAGTCTACTGGTAAACCAAAATTGTGCACTTTTTACCACTAACAAACATTATTTTATTTTTGCAGATTGACATTCTTTTCTCCAATACAGCTAAAAGATCAAATATTTTGAAATTTTTCATCAGATTTAGAAAACTGTCCATGAATTAATTACAGCAATATCATTGTTTTAGTGTCATGTTGTATAATTTTACAAAATTTTTGATCAGTCGCTGATATTTGCAAGTTAAGAGCACAAGATTTTGCATCAAAGTTGGGTCTTGTAAATATTTCATTACTTACAGCATTATTGCAATCATATATAGTACTGTTTCTAAATTGATAATTCATTTCCACACATTGACCACCAATTCATATGTTACTGACTAAAAAATTATAGAAGTTTTCAGAAAACTATGTATGTCTGTAAATGTCAGATATTTCTCTCCACACAGATTATACGCAAGTGACTGAGTCGAACTGACTTCTAGCAACCAATGCTGTAATTTCATTAGTCCTAGTTAGTACACATAATATTTCATCTTTTTCAACAGCAATACAGTTCATTTTGTGATCAATTCAATCAATAACAACTAAAGCTTTTACATCTTGTCTCAAACTAACAAGACCTTGTGCAGTTTGATTCTGAACATTGAGTTTGTATTTATGTCTTCCCTATATTTGTGAGATGATGTTTCACAGCTATTTAATTTAATTCTCTTATACTAAAATGTAGACTTCTCATTTGTCACTGGTGTTGAGAAACAGCTGAAATCGTTAAACTGAACAAAGCTCCAGGCCCTGATGGAATTCCAGTCAGGTTCCATACTGAATTTGCTGTTGAGCTAGCCCCTCTTCTACCTATAACCTATCATAGATCCCTTGAACAAAAAACCATGCCCAGTTCTTGGAAAAAGGCACAGGTCACGTCCCTCTACAAGAAGGGTAGTAGAAGTGATCCAAAAAACTACTGTCCAGTATCCTTGACACTGATTTGTTGTAGAATCTTAGAATGTATTTTGAGTTCAAACAAAATGAGGCATCTTGAAGAGAATGACCTCCTAAATGCTGACCAGCATGGATTTCAAAAACATTTATCATGTGAAACTCAACTTGTGCTTCTCTCACATGACATTCTGAAAGCATCGGATCAAGGCAATCAGGAAGATGCTGTATTTCTTGATTTCTGAAAAGCATTTGACTCAGTGCCACACTTGTCATATGGGCTATCAAGTGAAATTTGTGACTGGATGATGACTTTTTGGTAGAGAGGATGCAACATGTTATCTTGGGTGGAGAGTCATTGTCAGACTAGTAGATATGAATATGATTATTGTTTCAGTGTACTGTTCACCAAATGGAAATTTCAAAAACTTTATCACTAACATGGAAAGTTTTTTACCTCACATAACACACCTTAAACCAAAAATTGCTCTGTGTGGCGATCTAAATGTACACATAAGTGAAAATAGTACAAAAGAGAGAGCATTCTCAAATTTAGTAAATAGTTATGGTCTCTTTATAGCAAACAGACTTCCAGCTTGAGGTGATGCCTGCCTCGACACCATTATTACAAATTAGATACCTGGAGTTACAAAATAAATGTAGTTGATGCAATGATAGCAGACCACAGTGCATTAGTCATGAAACTACAAACGAAGACTCTGGGCAACCAACAGATAAATACATGGCAATCAACTTATGTGTTTCACAGAAGAGTAATGCCACAAGAAAAACTAGACACTTTCAATGTCTCATTGTCCAGTATAAACTAGCAGCAATTAATTACCGAAGCAAAAGCCAATGACGCCTTAAATGTTCTTTTCCAGAAACTATAAACCAAATTAGATGAAATGTTCCCACTGATACCAAAGAAAAGACACACAGGTGAAGCACAAAGAAACCAGAAAATAGTAAATGCAAAAACATGGTACACACCTAATCTAGCTGATCTAAAAAACATTGTCATTATGTGGAAAGACTGTGACAAAGCAGCCATAGATCCAAATAGTAAACAATTGTTACACAGCAATTACTTAGAGGCCAAGAGATTTTACAGAACAAAAGTAGAAGAAGCTAAAAGGAGAAAGAATGATAGATTCACAAGAGAAGCCTATAATCTGTGCAGAGCAGCCTGGACTCTAGTAAATGAACGTAGGAAGAAGCCTACTTCCTCTTCTAAGGCCTGCAGTCCTGATGACTTCAATGATTACTTAATCGAAGCTATAAACACTGTAGCTGAGATCACACACAGACTCAGTTATAGATCCTGCTGTTTACTTACCAAATAAAATTCACAGTAAATTTGAAACATGGAAAAAAGTACATGCAAATGACATAGTGAAAATAGTAAAATCTTACAAAACTTCGGAGACTCAAGACATCTACGGGATGTCCTATACTGTCCTAAAGAAAATTATTGGAGAAATAGCACAGCCATTAGCAACAGCTATAAATAACTGCCTATCTGCAGGAGTTTTCCCAGATTTATTGAAACTTGCAAGGACAGTACCAGTTTACAAAAAAGAAAACCCAGGTAATGTGTCAAGTTTTAGGCCAATATCAATCATTACTATGCTAACAAAAGTGATTTAATCCATCATGAAAGATCAGATCCTAACTTATTTTGAAGAAAACAATCTCTTAAAAGATGCACAACATGGGTTCCAGAAGGGAAAGTCCTGTACCACTACAGCATTAGACTTATTAAGAAAAGTGATGCAGGCATTTGAGCAGAGAGAGAGTTTGTGACACTCACACTGTGCAATCTAAGCAAAGCTTTCAGCTGCATCCCCCACAAGATCTTCCTCAAAAAACTAAAATGCTATGGTGTGGAAGGTACAGCTCTAGCTACACTTCAGTTTTACTTGAGAAACAGAAGGCAAATTGTTTAAATCCAAGGAGCAACATTCCAGGAACAGAAGGTAGAACACGGCGTGCCACAAGGTTTGGTCATAGCCCTACACCTTTTCCTCATTTTTGTAAATGATCTAAGTGAAGTTGGTGAGAGACTACAATTTGTGGATGACACCACTCTTATTGCCAAAGGGGAAAATTCTGCCCAAGCAGAAAACACTAAAATATGGTTCATCACCAACAGGATGAAAGTAAACGAAGAAAAAACCCAGCATATGGTATGCAGCCTTAGAAAAAACACGTACTCTGACCATATAGATTCTGTGAAACTGTTAGGCTTCACAATAGACCACAAACTCTCATGGAACGGACACACTGTGCATGTATGCAAGAAACTCTCTCATGTAATATACCTCCTATGAAGATTAAAAAAAAGTGATTACAGACCAGTTTCTGATAACTGTCTACTATGCTTCATTCCATAGCCACATTTTGTATGGATTACAGCTATGGGGTCATTTGGCAGGCTGCCAGGATGTGCTGCTACTTCAAAAGATGGCAATAAGAATTATTACGTCGAGCAGTAGCCAGGAACACTGCAGACCATTATTCAGAACATTGGGAATAATGACTGTTTATAGCCACTATGTATTATTATGTCTCATCCACATAAGGGAAAACCTAGACACCTACAGCAAGAGGCATAACATTCATAAACATAATACCAACAGCAAAGAGGACATAAATCTACCAACCTGCCGACTGTCCAAAACAAGAGTCAGTTTTCCAGTGATCTCTGTGAGGATGTTCCACAAACTTCATGTTGAATTGCAGACCCTGCCGCTGGACAACTTCAAGAAACAAACTGCCTAAAACAATGCCCACTATACTGAGTCCAAGAATTATTTGACTGTGAAGAAATTGAATGGATCGGTGAACAATACAGTCTATTTACATCACCTGTATAAAGTTTAGATGTTATTCTGTAATTCATTATATAGTAAATCACTTGATTGTAACTTTGACACAGTCTGTCTAGCCATGGCTGGTGAATAACAAAGACCTGGTAATAAATGGTGATGTAGAATTAACACCAGGTGTGCCCCATGAAAGTATGTTGGGATCCTTGATGTTCATGTTGTATATTAATGACCTTGCAGACAATATTGGTAGTAAAATCAGGCTTTTTGCAGATTATTCAGTTATCTATAGTGAAATACTATCTGAGAAAAGCTGCATAAATATTCAGTCAGGTCTTGATAAGATTTCAAACTGGTGCAGGAATTGGCAGCTTTAAATGTTCATTAATGTAAAATTTTACACTTCACAAAATGAAAAAAAAGTTGGATCCTATGTCTATAACATCAATGAGTTATAAAATCAATGGAATTGGCCAACTCATACAAATACTTGGGTGTAACACTTTGTAGGGATATGAAATGTAATGATCGCATAGATCCTGTTTTGGGTAAAGAAGGTGATAGACTTCAGTTTATTGGTGGAATGCTGGGGAAGTGCAATCAGTCTACAAAGATATTGCTTACAAATCACTTGTGCAACAGGTTCTAGAATATTACTCAAGTGTGTGGGATCTGTACCACACAGGACTGACAGACGATATTGAACATATACAGAGATGGGCAGTATGAATGGTCACAGGTTTGTTTACTCTGTGGGAGAGTGTCACAGAGGTACTGAAGGAACTGAACTGGAAAACTCTTGAAATAGATGTAAACTATCCTGAGAAAGTCCATTAGCAAAGTTTCAAGAACCAACTTCAGATGATTACTCTAGGAGAATACTGCAGCCCTCTATGTATCACTCACATAGGGACCTTCAGATAAGATTAGAATAATTACTGCATGTATGGAGGCATTCAAAAAATCATTCTTCCCATGCTTCATAGATGGATGGAGCAGGAAGGCACCCTAATAATTGGTACAATGGGACATACTCTCTGCCGTAAGCCTCATTGTGGTTTTCAGGGTATAGATGTAGATGGAGCCTAATACAGAACCTTGGGTTATCCCATGACTAACTACTTTGAAGGTTGAGACAAAAGTTTCATCATTGTGTAACTGTCCAACCATAACAGTATGATGTACTGAGAACCAGATCATGGTGGTTGACATCAAATTCCATAGAAAGGTTAATAAACTTCTCTCAGTGTGGTTCATCATTGTCTACAGCATGAAGAACCTGTTTCCAAAAGTCATATCCTGCAGTTTCTGTGAATTTTGTTTTTCCTATAGCCATTTTGTGCATAGGAGAGTATTTTATTTTTATTCAGGAAATCTGGTAGTGTTTCAAACATTATTCTTCAATAATTCTTGAGCAGTCAAATGATTATGACTCTAGTCTGTAGTCTGCTTTTTAATACCTGTTATCTTCTTTAAAAAGATGTTTCATTGTCAATTTTTTGAGAGCTCTAGTGAATATCCCTGTGTAAAATGAGATATTAACTTATTTAATACAGTACTCAAGTCTCACTTGAGCACAGGCAATGGGCAGACGTTGTCTCAAAAATGTTAATAATGTCTGAAGGAGTTAAATTACATTTTCTGGACTAAGTTTGATTACTTTGATTGGTATGTATAACATCATTGCCATGTGACATTTTCTTTTTTTAGGATGCAAATAGCATTTTTTACTTCTGTTGTAACTGAATACAAAAACATAGTTTTTCTATTTATAGGAATTTTTATGTTAGGCCTAGGGTTCAAAATTATATTGTTTTTAATTAAGTTTTGGGCTACACTTGAATAATGTTCATTGAATATGGTAGCAACATTAGTGGATCCTCATTAATTTTTCCTATAGTTTGTATGGTAATTTTTCTGTTATATACTTTGCCCCTAACAATGTTACTTTCCAGACTGATTTTGCTTTCTTCATACTTATCCTAATATGTGTATCACTGTTTAATGTTTTTCTTGCTGTTACAACTTTCCTGTATGCTTTTTTTTATAGTTACAGCATATGTTTTAATTGAACATTTCAACTTGCTAGCTTGCAGATTTTAGACTAAGTATCACACATTCATGAGTTAGTAATAAATACAGTGGAAAAGATGACAGCCACAAAACAGCCCATTGAGATGTTATACTAGGAAGATTTAGGTTTCAGAGAGCAATGACTTTGAACAAAACCTTATTTTAAAATTTAACCCAGTGCCCAAATGTCTCAGTAAATAACTACATAATTACACAATAGTTATGCATCTTTGATGGCACAATTGTCACTCAGAAGTTGAAATTAGTCTTGACCAAAATAAAATATTTATTTGTAGTGGTTATGGGTTTCAGTGAGAATGTGACCATCTTTAGCCCATTTATACTTAAATTTAAATGCAAAATTGATTTAGAAGGATCTCTGATAATAGTAGTAAAATATAAAATGCATGATATATAACAAATGTTAAAAGAAGAAATTATACCCTGATGGTAGGCAGTGGCAGAGCAGATGTTGTGACACCACAAACATCAACTACTAAGGAGAGCAATGTAGCTATTGCTTAAATACACAAAGTTCTTCCTACTGAAAACTGAATACTGAATTGCATCAGTCATACCAATCAGGCATATGGGGCATAAAACAATTGTTACAATAAGGTAGATACAGAATAGTTACACAAAAGCTAATAAAAATGAAGAAATATGTACATTACATTATATAAAATAACTGCAATAAACAGCATTTCATCAGTTTATGATAAAATATATATAGAAGAGATAACCAATAATAACTGGTTGTGAGAACACTGATAACAATTTGTGGAGATTTGCTGAAATCTCATAGGACGTATGCTAGCACGGATAGTAGTTAAGGGACACCAATTGTTCCCATGGATGCTCCTGTTTATGTGTTGGTATGTAACATCCAGTGGAAGATGATTTCAAAGCTGTGACAGTGGCTGGATGTTAAATACGTACTGGCATACAGGCAGGTATGTAGAAATGCATGTCAGGTATTGTAGACTGCTCCTGGATTGTAGTGTCAGTGAAAATACTTCTTAAGTGATGCTATTATTTACCATGGAAGCAGCATAGTGATTCCAATGTGCACATTTGAACAGAAGAGAATTTCAGCAAAATCATCATCCACTGGATGTCGCATATTGATACATCAGCGCTGTCTCCATCGAACTACCACTATCTTTGTTGGCAGATGATCTAATATGATATCGAAATTTTTGGAAAATCCCCTAAATGGCTATCAGTGTTCTCACAACTGATTATTATTGATTATCTCTTCTATTAACATTTTTATCATGTATTGAGAAAATGCTGTTTACAGCAGTTATTTTATGTAATGTGATGTACCTATTTCTTAATTTGTTATTAGCTTTTGTGTAACTTTTCTATAGATGTCTTATTGTAACAATTGTTTTATGTCTTGTATGCCTGACTGGCTATTGCTGATATAATTCAGCATTTAGTAGGCAGAAATTTGCATATTTCAGCAACAACAACATTGCTCTCCTTAGCAGCTGATGTTTGTAGAATCACAATATATGCTCTGCCACCAACTACCATTATGGGTATAATTTCTTGTTTTAATTGTTTTGTCCTGTTTCATGTATTATATATGTTACTACTATTATTAGACTTCCCACTAAATTCATTTCATATTTAAATGTCAGTATAAATGGTCATTCTGACTGAAACTAATAGCCATGGCAAATAAATATTTGATTGTAGTCAAGAGTGTTTTTTATCAATTTTTAAAATGATTTCAATATACCTTACAAATCTAATGATAAACTTCCTTGCAGGCAAAAAAACTGTAGCAAGTTAGAATACTTATATATTTCCAGGGATAATGAGTGACAAGGGTGACTTCAAAAATGCGTAACTGCTGTATAACTGTGTAGTTATTTACTGAAACAGTTGTGCACTGGGTTAAATTTTAGAGTAAGGTCTTGTTCACAGTCATTGCTATCAGAAACCTAAGTCATCCCAGTACAGGATATCAACAGGCTATTCTCTGGCACTCATCTTTTTCATCAATTCTTTTACATATGCCCCTTGGTTTCAAAAAAATGAAAATAGAGTTTTTGCTTTTTCAAAGAAATTCTGTGCCTCTGCATTGCTAGACATGTCATCATCATACATAAAGATAAGGTGGTTGTTTTCTTGGACACTTGGAAAATCATTCACATAGCATTTAAACAGTAAAAGGCCACAAATGGAGCTCTATGACAAGATGAAAAGATAGAGTGCTACTCACCACATAGAGGAGGCATTGAGTTGCAGACAGGAGCAACAAAAGGTCTGCTATGCAGTTGAGCTTCTGGCCAAGAGACCTTCTTCTAAAGTAGAAAACACATACAAGTGCAACTCACACACACATGACCATCCACTGTCCCTGGCTGCTGAGGCCAGACTGCATACAGCAACTGCATCTGATGTTAGAAGCAGCCTCTGGGTGATAGGGGTATGGGGGGCATTGGGGTGGAGAGGGGTATGTACAGAAGAGTAGGGGTGGAGGATGCTGTAGTGCTGCTTGTGGGAGTATGCTGTGAGCAGGGCCATGGTGGGGACAGGGTAGGGCTGCAGTGTGCAGTCAACATCTTCCTTGACATCATTGTACCAAGCTAAAAGTTCTAAAAACCTTTCCTTTTCTTGTCAATACCATCAGCTCTACATGCTGATTCCCAAGATAATTCCCTCAGACTTTATCTTAGGATGACAATGTTGTTGCCAAGTAGTATTTCCTTATGCTCATATTTATTGTTTTGTTTAAACTCAGAATTGCCTTCTGTTACTAATTCTGTCTAAATGATTAGAGATTTGTCCATTTTCAATGTCTGCTGAGACACTATTTTCATGATTGGTCATCAGATGATCTACTGAGCTCTTGCATATATCAGATATTCTAGTGGGTATAGGTCCAAGTAATTCTTTAGCTCCATAGGACAGGATGCAATCCCCAAAATGTTTACTTCCTGGTTTTCACAAAATGTGTTGATATTCAGATCTCCAAGTAGGATAACATTTACAGTTCTGTGCCCTCTGTTTAGCTTCCCCATTACAATATCCCATACTTTTGTAAAAAAAACCTCAAAATTTCCAGAGTGTTCCATATATATGCATGCTAAAAAGAAAACCATGAACTGACGCACTGATTTAATTATTACTGCTTCAAAAGCTTTCTTAACATAAAAAGCATTCACTCATTACTATTTTTCTACAGTTCTTATGAACTGGGTCTTCCTTACACAAATAGGGATCCCATCTCCTTTATAACTTGTATTACAGTAAACAATGTGGGATTATAATTCTGTAACTTGAAATAATGAATTTTATATCTAGTTTTCTGGTGCTATTTAACAACAGCTATGTGTGGATCTAGGTCTGTAACAAAGCCTTGATTTTGTTTCCCAAGCCTTTTAGATTACAATGCAAAAATGATGCATTAGTAAAGTCATACAAGTGTACATTTACATGAAGCCTATATGAATCATATATACAGAAAGTGTCTAATTTAAGACTGTTGGAGTGTTTAGTTTTCCTGAAAATATATTGTTCTTGTCATCGTATTTGTTCTCTTAAGAAATAACTCCTATTACTTTTCATTGTAAGTTTATAGAATTAAACACACTCCTTTTGTCTTTGAGAGGCATGATGCTTGAAATATTTGGCTGAGGACTTAATTCTTGCCTAATATTTCTAAACCTTTTCTGGTTACAAAGCTCTTTCCCAATCTGTTGAGATGAATGCCATTAGTTTTGTGAAATCTTCTCATTTTAAATATGTCATTGAATGTTACATTCTTGAATTGGCTGCAGTTATTTTGTACTTCTTCATTTACTTTAACTTTATCTTTTTGTACAGGACCAGTTAGGAAGGACATGATGGTATGCAATGAAGTAAACAATTATATTTGCATCTCTGAACACATGTTAATCTCCATTTAAGAGACATTATGAGTTCTTTTGTATCACTCTTTGCTATGTTGTGTAGTCTACTGTTTCCTGTTATATTTATGTCATTGTTCAGTTTCTGAACTTAGATATTCCTTACCAGCTTTTAGCTTCATGAGTAGCTTTGTGCTACTGACAGCCATTGTTTGCTTATTTTTATTTCACATTCATCTCTCATACATCAGAAAAAAGGCACTTTATGTGGTATGAGCCACATGTAAAAAGCCTTACATTTAACACATCATAATTACATATCATTCAGTGCAATAAAAACTAATAAAATATTTGAGAAATAGAAATATACTGATACCATGGAATATTCTGGAACATTTTGAGTTATCATAATCGTAATTGTAATTTTATTAATCCTGTAGATCATACATTGTGTGTCGAGAAGCATATGATGATATAGCACAAGTCAAAAATGGAGATGAGATGATACATGGTTAAAATGATAATGGCAATGATCCTATAATGATACAAGTGTTCATATAATACATGTGTAATGCCAAGAAACAGAAAAGTGTGTAGGTGGATATTTTGTGAAAGATTCAGAATTGCACAGTATTTCCAAATAAGTTTATATTTTTAAGGGAAAAAAGCATATAAGGAAATAACATGGACGTTCAAGAGTACCATATACACATAAAAATCCGTTACTGAAGTATAACAGTAAAGGTGACACACTTCTGTATTAAGGTCTGTAATGAAGTTTGTAATTTCTGCAAGTTTCTGGCTTAGCTAAAAACTAAAATGAAGAACCTGTGGCACAAGTTTACAACAAATGCATGTCTGTCATAAAAAATCACAAATGTCTGTTTGTTTAACAGTCTTCATACAGCAGTACATATAACATATGTGTTGTTTCTTGATGTTGCTTATCAGATTGACATGTTTTCTGTAGCATGGTTATGCTCACATTATGGAAACTTTCAACAGCACTTTTATCTGCTCAAACGAAAGCAATGGGTGTGTCTTGAATCTGATTGTGAGATATACAGTTTGATATCTTATCATATCCATTTTGTGGCACATGTGCTTCACATCATTGATACAGAGCAACTGTGAGATTGACATTTGCCTCTGACAGTAAGAAGAGGCTACTGTCTCTACCTAAATCAGTACAAAATGTGCACAAAGAGTATCATTGTAATTGTAATGTTATTCACTTTCATGAGTTGTATATACTGTCAATACCTAGATAGTGCTGAGACATGTGACAGTATTCTGTATGGCTGTGACAGTGAAAGACAGTGTGTTACAGATATTACTGAGGATGATTGTCCAGCTGATACCATCTACTATCCAACAGCCTCTTTGTGTGGTTGCTGTCCTGGTTGCATTAATGCAAGTAAGTGAAATATACAGAACTTCTAGACCAAAATCCAATCTGTTATTCATTTTTACTAAGAAATGTTCTGGTGAATCTAGAGAACTTCACAACAAAACTGTTCTTTTTTTTTTTTCAAGAAAACATAGACACAAGTGTCATAAGGAAAAAAATGAGAACAGTCTTTTGATTTGCATAGCACATGAATTTAAATGCAAATAGAAACAACTTTGCAGCATGCTTCGCAGATGCAGACCGTTGATATCTTCTACAAATTAAACAAAGTTGTGAACTGTTAAATGCATGTGCTAGGATAATAAATGGGAAATAATGTTAATTCTCATGTTGTTATTTATGAAACACTACAAGTTCTATGAAATAAAAATTTTCTGACATTTTTTTTTGGTTCACAGTTGAAGGAAAAGAATGTGATAAAGATGCAGCTGCAGATACCATGCAGTGTGCTCCTGGATACAGTTGTACTACAAAAGGCTGTACCAAAGATAGCAGTATGTATGGAACAATTTTTCTTAAAACATCACTTGTACCAGTCATATCAGTTCAAACTTTCTTACTGATATTCTAATATACCTGCAGAATCATGTCCACAATATGGATATAACAAGGATATTACATGGCATCCAAGCTGTGATGCGGATGGAAAATTTTCTGCTGTTCAATGTAAGGGAGAGAGAGCTACAGGAAAGTAAGTGGTAAAGTACATCAGCAGTATACATGATAAGGCATTAAACATCATGAACTGAAATAATCAATAATTTTGATTATTTGTATTTATTCTGTAAGTGATTTATCTGGGAGTCATTACTGATATTAATTTCAGTTGTTAAAATAATATGAAACATACTAAAGTGGACAAACCTCTGCCAGCATCTGAATATGAGCAGTAATAAGTATAAAGGCAGGATCAGAGAACTTTAAAAAAGAGCAAGATGTTACAGGAACTACAAAGACGTTAAAATAGTGATATAAAATCTGTAATAGAGTACTTAAACAAGGACAAAAATCAACAATATTTTGTGAAAAATTTTATCTTTCACAAGAGAAAAGAAAATGTAAAATATCAGCACAATCAAATCTACTAATATTGTTTTTGAATAAGTGACAACACAAAATTAAGACAGCTGTTGATAATCTACTTTGTAGCAATTTTGGCTATTACTAGTTATAGAGAAACAGGCTTCATCAGTGTAAAATATGTAGCTGTTGCTCACAAATTGTTGCAGTAATCATCAAAAAACATGATGTAATGTCTGACAACAGCTGGATTCAATGCATGAGCTCTGTGTTGACTGATAATAAGTGTATGACTACCATTACTTTCCAAATGGTCTAGCTGCACACGTTTGTTCCAGGCTTAACTGATTGAGAGATTATTGATGGTCATTTGGCCACATTATCATCCACAGTTTCTTCAAATTCATAAATTAATATTTTTCTTCTTGTTGCTCTTTGAAAGTGTTATGGCATCAGTTACCTACTTCCATAGACATGTTTAAAGTCTGGGAAACAATGGTGTGCTGTAGATAATCATTTTTCTAGACCCTTTTGACTCTGTGTGCCATGACTCATGTATCTGCAAATTAGACAAATACAGGATTAAGGTGAATGCTCTAAATTGGCTAACATCATACTTACACAAGAGGAAACAAAGGGTAACTGTCACCTCAGATACAGTGAATTACTATTCTAAATGGAGTACAGTATCACAAGGTGTGCCTCAAAGCTCCATTTTGGGGCCAATTCTGTTCTTATTCTATGTAAATGACTTAGCTTTAAATATAATTTCCCCATCAGTTCTGTTTGCAGATGGTACTTCTGTTTTAATTGAAGATGATGATGCAGAAAAAATTCTGCCCTCCATTGTAAGCCCACTGGATATCTTAGAAAACTGGTTACAGTTAAATGGGTTGAAATTGAACATAACAAAAATCCATATGAAAAATTTCAAAACCAAACATTCAAAATGTGTGGAACTTAAAGTACAACATAACAATCAACCTATGAAAAAAGTTAACATGGTCAAATTCCTGGGTTAAATGTGGACAAGAATTTAAACTGGAACACACATATTGACTTCCTATCAAATAAACTAAGCAGTTTTGCCTTTGCAATGCAAATATAGCAAATTCCACTGACTTGAGTACACAAAAAATGCTTATCATTGTTATTTTGAATCTTTCATTAGATATGTGATAATTTTCTGGGGATGCTCAAGTAGTGTATCTTAAATACTGAAACTATGAAAGAAAATTATCTGATGCATGTGTACTGCACAGCGAACAAACTCTTGTTGCCCATTATTTCAGAAACTACAAATCCTAACTGTTCCCTCCATATACACTTATGAAATTGTTATCTTCCTACACACCAGACAAAAATTATCTGAGGAGAATCATTTCAACAATAGGTATAACACAATAAATAAAAATAATTTTATGCTACTCTCACACCAGTTGAAATTATATGCACAGACTCCACAATATATGGGGATGACAGTATACAAGTTAATGGGAAAAAACATATTTAATATGAAGCCAGAAATTTTGAAAATGAGGCTGCAGCAGATTCTGTGAGAGAAATGCTACTATTCAATAGAAGAATTCACAGAGGATGAAATGATAATTTGTGCAAGGGGTAATCGAGTGTTAGATTTTATTGTATGTATGTATAACAAAATTGTGTTATGATTATGATTCTGTCTGATAACATCAACTGTCCTTTGTTTATGGTGAAATTTTACTACAATTTGATGTGTCTCCTGTGCCTGAATCAAATTATTTAGATTATGTTTGTTATGGGGCAAATGAATGACAATTCACAATATTCCTGTGAGCTTCTGTTAATTGATCTGCAAACATGCAGCATATCACCATGTTAATGAAGTCCCTAGAAAACGTCACACTGGATATTACTTTTGCCATATTTCTTGTAATGTTGATAAATATTGTTTTTCATAGGAAAACTCAGGCCACAGAATGTCACATTACAGGTTCTCATAGAAATATGACTAAAAAAATAGGGGAACATAATATATGCCATATATTGTGACTTGTCATTTGGATTTTTTTCTTTTAACATGCGTAAATAATCTCCAAAGATCTAAAGTAAGTTGGAAAAGACTGACATTTGCTAAGAATATGACAACCTCGAAAAGAAAGGAAGGGAAATAAATACTACAGTCATCCTCAAAACAGTGAGATATTATTTAGACAGTAAAAAATTAGCTATAATTAAAAAAATTTCATTTACATCTTGAAACATAAAAATGACTTACACATCCCAGACATTGATACTGTTGGACACACACTTACCATAACTGTATGTTAGATGTGCTTGACAATGAAATGTATGATAAAGTTACACTTATCTAGCATTGATATGCTGTACATGGATTTCTATTCTGTTAACTATATACTCTGGAGAATCTAGCACTGTGGTCACAGGCATGCAACACACATTTTTCTCTCTTTATTGTGTTGTGGAAATATATTCTGGTACAGCACAGTATTCAAAATGCTTCTTCTGCAAAAGTTTGTGACATGCAAATTCATCTTAACCCAATAATAAATGGTGGACAATGTTGTGATGCAAATCTCTAGGCAGAGGAAATACATCTATACTTGGGACATGTCTGTCCCTGGGGGAGGTGAAGGAGGTACTTCAATAAGATATGTGAGATGTTGTCCAATGCTGAAAGTAAAAAAGAGTCACATCGCCCACCTGTGAGATCTGTATGACCTATATTCCTGCAAGATCCAAACTTGGACAGGGGGATGTGGAGCTCCATTGTCAGGGGAGTGACAGATCTTTTCAGGAGTTATCAGTAGGTCAGGAAGGAAGTCCCATATGGACTCTGCATCCTTGCTAGGGAGTCTTTCCTGAGATGAAAAGAAACTTCTGTTAGCAGCAGTTGAATATACTAGATGCAAGGCAGTACTACTGATGTCTGCTGTCTTGGTTCAGAGGCCATCCTTGGCCTCTTTCAGTGGTTGGTTTAATTGGTAAAGGCCATTAACCTTGCTCATTGAGTGAAAGCATAGCTCATGATTTACAGCACCATCTGTGGAACCAAAGGTAGGTATGTGGTGTAGAACCAGGCAGAAGATGTGAAACAGTGGATCCATTGCATCTACAATTACCTTGAGTGTAAATTGGGAATTGCATAGTCCTTCTTCATACATCAGGAATGCAGTGTCCTCCAGAGATAGCTACTTGGATTACAGAGTACACAGGACATATACATGAGGGTATTTTGAGATTAGGAAAACACCTCTACAGACTGGATGAGAAGTTTGGTTTAGTACACCAAAGAGCCATGACTTTATCACCCATAGTTGGTGTAAAATGTGTTAGAGAGAGTTTGGAAAATGTCTCATGTAAATTCTCTGATCAGCTCGCAGTGATACGGCGAAATTTCAGTTTGCCATCTATAAACTGGAAGATGCATGGGGTTAAAATGGAAGACAGGCACAAAGAGTCTTTAGGCACTATAATAAACATATGTACTGACAATTGTTTGATAAGAATTGATGAAAAAGTCACCTGTGAGGGGAACATGTTGGATCTGTTGACAACAAACAGGCCAAAACTTTCACATTCAGTGAATGAAAAAGTGAGAATCAGTGACCATGAGGTTGTTATATCACCATCATCATTGATGTTGAACAAAAAGCTCAGAAAAATGTAATGTAAGCAATATGGTGAACAAGTTGTTGCCATAGATGATAGTGAAAAATGGGAAAGATGCACCACATCTCTGTAATAATATTAGTAACATACTGCCCAAGTAAAGAGAGCTACTACTGATACATAAATCCTAAATTAAGTCAGAAAAACATAGAGATAGCTTATCTATTGAACAGTCACAGGAAACACTAAAACCTCTTGGTTTCACATAAAATCAGTCAGTGGAATTAAGTTATCTGTCAAAACATGGATTGGCCATGATGGTACTGAAACAAAAGATGACAAAATACTGAATATTAAATTATGATTCACTGAAGAGGATAATAAAATTTTCTTTGCCTGAATATCACAATGATATGAGAATGTCCAATACAGAAATAAGTGAGTGATGCACTGAAAAACAGTTCAAATTGCTTTATAGTGGGAAGACTACAGGACCTGAAGGATGCCCATTATATTCTAGACTCCTCTTTCAGCATACTTGGGGAAGGGCACATTTTTATTTTTATTTATTTATTACATATTCCATTAATCCATATTGTGATAAATCACAAGGATGTGGATTGAGTCATGATTACATAACACAGATATAATACACATATATAAAATGACAAAAATGCACCATATATGATGAATAAGCTTGATGGTTAAAATTAAATCAAAGGTATAGCTCAAGTAACATAAAACAATTACTGAAAAAGAAAATATAGTATATTGTCCAACTTAAACAGTTAAGATGAGTTATAGCAAAACACATTAACACAAAGTTTTAAGAATATAAATACCAATGGCATTACAGTTTACATAAAAACAATCAGTGCTTTATCTGCAGGTACTCATCAAGACAGTAGAAGGAATTTCCCATTAGATATTCTCTCAATTTACATTTAAAAGTAGGTAAGACATTAATGTGAACTTTAATGTCTGAAGGAAGAAAGCTGAATATTTTGTGGCAGAACAATCAACACCTTTTTGCACAAGACTTAAATGTTTCAGATCCCTATGTAAATCATCTTTTGACCTAGTATCATGATCATGACATTCACAATTAGTTTTAAAAAGAGACTGGTTATTAGAAACAAAATCATCAAAGAAAATATGTATTGAGAGGTGACCGTTAATATTTGTAACTTGTGGAACAGATTTCTGCAAGAATATCTTGAATGAACACTGCTTATGATTCTCACAGTTCTCTTCTGTGCAGTAAATATTTTTTTGGCTAAAGGCTGGTTACCCCAAAATATTATACCATATGACAGGATAGAATGAAAATAACCAAAGCAGGCAGCTTTGATAGCATCCACGTCACCAATGGGGGTCATTACACGAAGAGCATAAGTTGCCACACTGAGGCCTTCTATGTAGGTCGAGGATATGCACAGACCAGTTCAACTTGCCATCACTTAGAATGCCCAAGAACTTAGATGATTCACAGTGTAGTATATTTAGTTTAAATCATTATAGGATGTCAACAAGTACAACATTATATTTATTTTCTAGGTCATTGGTAGTTCAACTTTCCAGCAGAATAGTGGTGTCATCAGCAAAAAGAGTAAATTTAGAGTCGGTGTCTGTACAAAGTGGGAGATCATAAATGAAGATATGTCATTCCAATTCATAAATAGGGCTGCAAACTTCATGTGCTGGACTGTAGTCCTGTCACAGTGACGTTAGTTTTTTTGTGCATCAGTGGAACATACATAGTGCTTGATTATGATCACTTTTCTATGGACCAGACAGCACTTGTGTAGGACTCAACATGGTCTCTGCAAGCACCACTCAGGTAAAATCCAGCTTGCTCTATTCTTCTCTGAGACCCAGAAGGCCGTAAATAGCAGATGTCAGGTTGGTGTCATGTTTGTTGACATCCAGATAAAATCTAATACAGTGTGTCACCAACAATGTGCATATGGATCCTTCAACTCACATAAAGTTATATTTGGAAACTTTATAGTACACCGAATTCAGTATGTCATTCTTGATGGAGCTTTTTATCAAATGTTGTTGAGATATTCGAAATATAAAGAATATTAAGTGATCAGACTGTAATTATATTCGAATTTGTTGTCCATCATCAGCATCCATATGAGGTGTGACCACACACAGCTATGAATACCCTATTGTATTCTTTGTGGCATGGAAGCAAACTGCCTGTAAATATCATCTTGAGAAACTTCTTGTCATACCTGAAACACTATGCACTGTGAACAAGCAAGAGAAAAGTCAAAGAATTAAAATGAAACCTCAGAAAAACAATGCTGTTTTGTCTGTAAGAAAGATAATTATAATTTTGTTACTGGTAACCTTGGAACAGTTTATCAATAATATCTCCCTATTATATAACTGTTACCAGAGCCTATCACATGTGATTATCAATCTAGATGAAAATGCTCTGAAATCCAGCCATTAGCTTTGCATCTAAAACAGTATAATGTTTTATCAATGTTATACCCAATAGTTTTTCCAGAAATAACATTAAATCAATTGTGTATCTTTTATACCATCCAGAGGCTAAATAAGAGTCCTGGTGTAGTAATCTTGCAAGAATGTTGTGAAAAGAAGTCTTTTAATGAGCAACTATTAGAAGTGGATTTTAGATCATGATAGAAAGAAAATCATAGTTCCTACAAGTTTCCTACAAGTTATCAGATGGCAGATTGTATAAATTGATAAAGCAGGACCATATGAGTAATGGTCTTATGTTAAAGATTTCTGAAATCTGTGTGTGGAAAAATGGCTAGAATAATCTGTTTCTGTATAGGAATAACACAGTAGTCATCAGAAAATAAAAGGCACTGTGAGACTGATATTATGCTGATGAAAGGGTCTGGTTTTCTTAATAGGAGTAATTGGGTAGTCACTGAAAAAGATGAGACTGATAACATGTTGATGAGGGTGTTTGGTATCAAAAAACATTTGTCATATTCACGTAGGCCACATATTTGGTAATTTTTTTTTATTCGTTGTTTATGTTTGTTTTTCTTCATTCTTTCAATACAGATACTTTTTCTAACAAAGAATTTTTGTGAAGGTTGTGATTTATGATTAGATCATATTTTCTTTTGGTTGTCATACATTGTTCAAAAATTATATTTATGCCAAACAAGTAATGTATGGTTGTGTGCCATTCTCAGGTGTTTCTGCTACAGTGAAGATGGTGAAAGAATATTTGGTGAGGAATGGTGGAAAGATGCACAGAATATGACTTGTGGTAAGTCAAACATATTTGACCTTGTATTTCATGTTTCTTAATTTCTTCATTTATTTTCTGCTCATGACACTTAATTTTACATGCATGGGCAACAAAAACAGGGTGCAGACTACAACATTATTTTTTACAGTATGTTTCCATTAAATAATTCATACAGTAAGATGATAATTCACTGCATAGTGTACTGTTCGTTTTATATACAACTTACTACTATACTTATTTGTAGGATAGGATTGTTGCTTATAATGTTATTCATATTGAATCTGCATTACTCCTGCCACATAATAAGATCATTTGATAGTAAATTACAAAAGAAATACTTTGACATGCAGACTTATTGCTGTTGTAGTTAACCTTCTGATAACCACACTAAAGTAGGTTTGGTGCCTTGCATCATGGTTGTGAATTTCTGTGTTCTTATTTGTGGCTTTGGTGTTTCCTTTCATTAGCATAATGCTTTATAGCATACATGTGGCATAAACTGTGAGAATATTGATTATAGTGAATAGGCTTTTACATGATATTCATTGTTTCACTTTCGCTACAATCCTCACGGCTCTCTTCTGCTATATGAAAAATCTTTTCATATTAATGTGGCAAGTCATACCCCACAGCACTGTTCCATAAGCCAAGCAAAGGTGTAATAATCCAAAAGAATACAGTCCCTAAGGCTTCAGAATTAAGATATGGTGATAATATCCTTAAAACATATAGACTGAGTGTTATTTTTTTACAGACATTGTCAACTTGCTATTTCAATGAAAGTCAGTCATCTACACATAAAATGAAAAATTTACACTCTGAAGAGGTTTTTGAAACAATCTCATGATTCATAATATTTTTTTTCTATTTGGACCACCTGATTTAAAATGAATAATATTTGTTCTCTCTAAGTTAGCTTTCAAGTTGTCTTTTCCAAACTGAGCCCTTGCCTTTTCAGTAAAGTTTTCAGTCTCACCAATTAGGCTGGGCCCACTTTCTTCACAACAGACACCAGATGGGTCATCAGCATATGTGATGATCACATGCTTATTAACTAGAGAGCTTGGGCAATCATCTACATAATATATGAATAGGAATGGATCTAAAATGGAACTATGAGGAACACCAAAATGTACATTTCGTATTCTTGACTGTCTCCCCTCTAGGACTTCTCCATCATAATATATAATTTTATAATTTCTGTACATTATTGTCTGCCTTTTAAATATCTTTATAGTAACTGCATGAGTTTTCTAGTGACACCACTCATCACAATTTTTGATAAGAATGCTTTCAAGAGATCCAGGAATATTCCTGCTGCTTGGGACTTTTCATTTATTTTTTCAAGTACATAGTGGTCAAATCATACTGCTGCTGATGTCATACTTCGGCCTCTTCTGAAACCATGCTAGAAATCACCTAATATGTCAGCACTGCTGTAATGTCTTGACATTCCTTTCACCATTATATTCTCAATCAATTTGCTGAATGTTGAAATTAGACAATGGTTCTGTAGTTCTGAACATCATTTACTTCCCCTTTTTTGTATAAGGGTTACGCCACAGCCAGTTTTAACTTGTCAGGGAATACACTGTTTTCAGGAACCTAGTTTAATAGATGAATTAGTGATTTCACCAGATAATGTTTACGTTTATTCAATAGAAAAGGAGAAATTTTCATGTAATTCTGCTGACTTTTTATTTGTGAGGCTATTAATAAACTACAGGATGTGATCAGTGGGTACTGCAGATTCTGTACTGTAATTTTGTTCATTAGTGGACACAAATGTATGCTATGCACCTGGTTTTGTACAAAAATCACTTTCAACAGTATTTATAAAAGTAATTATTAAAAATATGGTTAACTAGAAGAAGATCAGAAATATTATCATTATTCACAATTAGTTGTTACTTGTAGTTTCTGTTATATTGTTTCTAATTTTATTTAAAACTGACTAGCAAGACTTTGAAACATAATCTGGGCTTCACATCTGTTAACTAACTTTTTTTGCTTTTAATCTTCTGACTTTTTTGCACAACTGATATTTGTAATGCTTGTAGAGTTCTTTGTCTAGCTTGCAGTTGGTCACTATATGCAGGTCATACATGTTTTCTATTTTTTTCTTCAGATCTTTTGTTTTAACATCTAATGGCAAAGTTTTAGATTTTAAAAGTGGATTTTTATGAATACTCATTTTTTTAATAGGATAGTACTGTTTATGTGCCCAGTCAGAACTTCTAAGAACCTGTTCCAGATTGAGGAATCACAATATGCCCATCATTGTACTCTGTGTGCAACAGCACAACACCTGATCGCACAGAAAATGTGTAACAATGAGAAAAGTAATGATGCACCACTGCGTGAGGAATTCCTTTCAAACTGTGTGACCACCCATGGCACACATATTGCAAAACAACTTGAAAAGCTGCATCAGATGCAGTGACAGGGCAACATGCCAGAAATCAAGAGGAGAATTCTGAAGACTTCTAAAATGCCAAGAATCGATTTGAAAATATGGTTCCTCAGACCAATGAAATGCTGTTTTCGTACTGACTGGCAATCAAGACAACATGTCAGCATTCAGATGTTGGGCAGTGGACCTGTACCACAACCCATAGAACTTCTGACAGTACAAATACTGGTGGAATTTTGTTAATAGTTTTTGAGGTAAAAGCAGTAGGTCTGTCAGAAGAACAAATCTTATGGGAGAGTGTAGCCCCAATCCCATAAGAAGATGCATCCAAAAGTAACATGACAGGCTGAGCTGGGTCAAAATGAATCAAACATCTAGGAATTAAGAATGTGTCTTCCAATTGTGGAAATGCATACTGGCATTCTTTGGACCACAGAAAAAGAACATTTTTTCAGCATAGCTAGTTAAGCAGAGCAGCAATTTGCACAGTGTTAGGAATAAATTTGATGTAATATGTAAGTTTCCTCATGGCCACTTGGGAACTCCTTAACAGCAGACAACTGTGACAGGTATACACTGTGCATGTGACTTAAGTAGTTCAATTCTTCATGGAAGAAGGAGCACTTTTTCTTATTGCACTTTAAGCCAGCAGTAGAAACAACTGGAAATAAGCAGTCAGGGTATGGCCCATGATGAGAATATCATCTCCAATTGTGTAGTACACATTTCTGCTGGTAGGCATGTACACCACAACTCATTGCCAGTTCTGTGCTGCCTGTGTTGTAGTCATGGTTTGTTCTGTCCATCTGCAGTGATTGTTTTTGCTAGTGCTGTTTTGTTCTTATTTTGTTTTTTTATTATGGAAAGTTTAAGTGAACAACATAAGTTGTGACATTTTGTTTTCTACTCAGTAAAAATGCTGCTGAAACTGTTTTAATGTTGAAAACAGCTTACCAAGATGATGCTATGGGAAAAACTGAAGTGTACAAGTGGCTTGCTCAATTTAAAAATGGTGACACATCGATTGATGACAAACCTCATTCTGGATGTTCATCAACTGCCCAAATCAATGAAATTATTGAAAAAAAAAAACCCAAGAGCTTCTCCTCATAGACCATTGAAAAACAATTGATCAACTGTCAGAGATTATTAGGTTATCTTGGAGCTTAATGGAAGATTTGGGCAAACAGGAGACTGGTTCTTCCACCATAACAATGCCCCTGCACACACAGTCAACTTTGTTAGACAGCTTTTGGGTAAAAATTGAATGGCTCCACTGCCCCACATACCTTACTCACCTGACCTGGCTCCATGCACAGTGCAAGCACTGGTGGAACAAATGTATCAGTCATAATGGTGAGTGTTTTGAAGAGGATAGGGATGTTTTGTAAACACTTTGAAAACATATAGCTTTTTAAAACATAATTACAGTTTTTTTGGATATCCCCAAGTAAATAATTTGTACAAGGAGGGGCTTCTGCAGTTAATTGTTCTAAGAACCATAGAAAAATTACAAGAGCTGAAGCACTTCAAATGACAGTCTTTCAGGCTGGAACAAACCTATGTGAGTGTTTATCACAAAGTATTGCTTGGACTGTTAATCCAGTAGTTAACTGTACATATGCCTCACACAAATCTATCTCTGAAAAGTATCTGCCCTGTCCCAGTCTGTCCATCAATTCCCACAGATGTGGAAGAGGAAAAGAATCCACTATTGTTTGTGGGTTTTCTGTTGCCTTAAGTCCACAAACAAACATTAACACTTGAAGGCTTCTTCATAATGATCAAGTATTATGCCCATTGGCTTGCAGAAATCGGTTGGATATTGCTATTGTCTTGCTATTTTAGCAATTCCTGAGCAACTTGCTCACATAATGCATGTGACTCAGGTCATGCATGAAAAAATTGTGGCCTTGCATTGTCCTTCACAGTTATGTGAGCTTCAAAATCTTTAGCCCTACCTGCACCTGGTTTAAATAACTACTAGTACTTATTACACAAGTTAGAAATGTTAATGGGAGGCACAGAAATAATTGTTGCAACAGATTTGTTTTGAATGCACAAATTGAACAAATCAGACAAATCTAACCCAAAAATCTAGAATGAATTTTCACTCTGCAGACGAGTGTGAAACTTCCTGGCAGATTAAAAATGTGTGCTGGATCAAGACTCAACCTCAGGAACTGTGCCTTTTGTGGGCAAATGCTCTACCAACTGAGCTACCCAAACATGACTCACAGCCTATCCTCACAACTTTACTTCCACCAGTACTTCATCTCCTACATTCTAAACTTCACAGAAGTTCTGCAAAGCTTGTAGGACAGGTTGTGAGTCATGCTAAGTTAGATCAGTTGGTAGAGCATTTGCTCGCAAAAGTCAAAGGTCCCGAGTTTGAGTCTTGGACTGACACACAGTTTTAATCTGCGAGGAAGTTTCATATCAGCACACACTCTGATGCAGAGTGAAAATTCATTCTGGAAACATCCCTCAGGCTGTGGCCAAGCCATGTTTCCACAACATCCTTTCATCCAGCAGTGCTCATCCCACAAGTTTTGCAGGAGAACTTCTGTGGAGTTTGGAGGTAGATGAGATGCTTTTGGAAGTAAGGCTGTGAAGACAGGTCATGAGGTGTGCTTGTGTAGCTCACTTGCTAGAGCTCTTTCCTGTGAAAGGCAAAGATCCCAAGGTCATGTCTCAGTCTGGCATACAGTTTTAATCAGCCAGGAAGTTTCAAAACCCAAAAATGTTTACACTGTTTTAGAATTGAGTATATGAAAAGAAATACACTTTTGTCATATCTGGAAAATTTGTAGGCAAAATACACACACAAAGTACTGGAATGTCATGTAAATTGTAGGAGGACAAAATAGATATAGGCTGCTGTAGCAGGGGGTACCGATTCTGTCATGTGTCTTTATTTATCAGGGAAACAGAAATACCTGTGTCTAGTTGTAACTTAACTGTCATTTGTTCCTCTTTTAAATGAACAAATAGTTTGTTTGCCTGCCAGCATATTCCTGGAGAAGATTTCCAGAATTAGAAAGTGCTTGGTTTGGATCATGCCTGAGTAAGTGGAATGACCCATACTATATACCCTGTGTGCACCTATTAACAGCATAGCTGTGGTTGCTATGTAGTTGCTTTGATGGCAACTGTCACCCCAACCTCACTTTCATGTAAACACATTGATTGAATGTGATCTTCACACTGACATTAAAAGTAATTTGCATTAAAGGACAATCTTTCTGATCATGCCTCGAAAAGCCCTGAGGACATGATTTTCTTCCACAGCTTTGTAACACGCATCATGTGTCATAAGACTGAAAGTTTTTACTTCTACTGTTCTTACTATTTGTCTGAGCTCTCTTTGTAAATACTTGAACACTATTCTGTACTTAAGACTGTGTATCTGATGCACTACAAACAGAAGAAACACATGGAGCCTCAAAATAAACCTCTGTGAGACCACAATTGTCTAAGATTCCCCTATAGACAGAACAGTTTTTATATAAGGCCTAGGCAGTTTTAGAATTTCTGTGTGAAAGTGTGCATGTGATACATTCTGTGTGATAGCATCATGTATCATGACTTCACTATAATTAATTCCACATGAACACTTAAACTTGCAATTCCTGGTGATACCCTTGAGTCCCCCTAGCACTGTTTGACTGACTGAGCAGGCTGCTGCTTCAGATGAAACAATTTAAACCATGCCATTGCTACATGGATTTGGCTATCAAAATGATCATCCAACAATTAATAATATTATTGCAAACACCAAAATAGCTCTTGATATGGCACAGTTGCCACCTCATGGGCAAAACAACATTGCTTGGAAAACTACAAAAATAATCCGTAGTAAAATGGGAAAGCAAGGCCAATATAATACTAGTGCCATCAATGTACATTTTGCATAAGGACCATGAAGGCAAGATTAGACAGATTAGAGCTTTATGTGGAGGCATACAGACAGTCACTGTTCCCTTTCTCTATTTGTGAGTGGAACAGAAAAGAAAATGGCTAATAGTGGTGCAGTGTACCCTCCGCCACATAGCATAAGTTGGCTTGCAGGTTATATATATGTAGATGTAGAATGAAGGGTGGTAATATCATACATCAGATTAATAAAAAGCTTGAAGAATATAATTTTGTCAGTGTAAAATCAGATAAAGAAAATACATTGATGATTATGTTCGAAGAAGATTGCAACAGAAAAGTACCAGAATTTTTTGAACAAAATAATATTAAAAGTATCAGTCAGGGCCCAAACCAACAAATTTAATGCACAGTTACAGAAAATACTGGAAGGGCATAACTTCATATTCACAAAAAGAAAAATAAGAAAATCCATAATAATGAATCCAACAACACCATCATTGCGTACCCAGCCCGAGATATGTAAACAATGAATCCTGATTTGTTCAGTTGTTAAAATGGTTAATAGTCCTGTACATGCTTTTAGTAAGAAATGCAGTATACTCCTTAAGGAATATGACACATATGAGAAAGAACACACTAAAATAAAAAATGAAAAAATACCAGAAAATGGAAAACACTTAACACTTGATATTCCTAACATGTATACAAACATTCTAGTAACAGAGTCTATAGAAATCATTAAAAAAACTACTTGAACATAAGAAAATCATTGAAGCAGAAATTTATGACCTAGCAGGACTCCTACAATTAATCACTCCCTACAAATACTTCCCATCCTAGACCAAACATTATCCCCAAGAAGATGGGTAGCAATGGCTTCATTGTAAGCAGGTACAATAGCTGATATTTTTGTTAATACTTTAGAAGAAAAATTTTTTAACAAGTTCACTCAAACAGCTGAAAAAATCCTTTGTTACTGTAGTTATGTCAATGACATTTTAATACTGTTTAATGTCACAGTAGAAGGGAATAATGTCAAGCATTCAAAATTCAACAGTTTATATAAAATGTAAAGAAAAAACGAAAGAGCATCAACTTTTTAGATTTAAAACTTTCAAACAAGAAATCTGAACACAAATTCAATATTTTTTGTAAGCCATTGACAACAGATGTAATTATCTGCAACTGATCATGCCACCTGAGAGCACACAAGCTCAAATATCTTCATTCTATGATACACAGACTGATCAAATTACCACTGGAAGAAGAAAAAAACTAAAAAGAACTAGATCTTCTCTGAAATGTGGCTATAAATAATTGTTATCCTAAAAATTGAGTGGACACATTATTCAAAACGAATACCTAATACTAATGAATTACTACAAATATTTCACAAGTTATCAAAAGGTAAATACACTCCTGGAAATTGAAATAAGAACACCATGAATTCATTGTCCCAGGAAGGGGAAACTTTATTGACACATTCCTGGGGTCAGATACATCACATGATCACACTGACAGAACCACAGGCACATAGACACAGGCAACAGAGCATGCACAATGTCGGCACTAGTACAGTGTATATCCACCTTTCGCAGCAATGCAGGCTGCTATTCTCCCATGGAGACGATCGTAGAGATGCTGGATGTAGTCCTGTGGAACGGCTTGCCATGCCATTTCCACCTGGCGCCTCAGTTGGACCAGCGTTCGTGCTGGACGTGCAGACCGCGTGAGACGACGCTTCATCCAGTCCCAAACATGCTCAATGGGGGACAGATCCGGAGATCTTGCTGGCCAGGGTAGTTGACTTACACCTTCTAGAGCACGTTGGGTGGCACGGGATACATGCGGACGTGCATTGTCCTGTTGGAACAGCAAGTTCCCTTGCCAGTCTAGGAATGGTAGAACGATGGGTTCGATGACGGTTTGGATGTACCGTGCACTATTCAGTGTCCCCTCGACGATCACCAGTGGTGTACGGCCAGTGTAGGAGATCGCTCGCCACACCATGATGCCGGGTGTTGGCCCTGTGTGCCTCGGTCGTATGCAGTCCTGATTGTGGCGCTCACCTGCACGGCGCCAAACACGCATACGACCATCATTGGCACCAAGGCAGAAGTGACTCTCATCGCTGAAGACGACACGTCTCCATTCGTCCCTCCATTCACGCCTGTCGCGACACCACTAGAGGCGGGCTGCACGATGTTGGGGCGTGAGCGGAAGATGGCCTAACGGTGTGCGGGACCGTAGCCCAGCTTCATGGAGACGGTTGCGAATGGTCCTCGCCGATACCCCAGGAGCAACAGTGTCCCTAATTTGCTGGGAAGTGGCGGTGCGGTCCCCTACGGCACTGCGTAGGATCCTATGGTCTTGGCGTGCATCCGTGCGTCGCTGCGGTCCGGTCCCAGGTCGACGGGCACGTACACCTTCTGCCGACCACTGGCGACAACATCGATGTACTGTGGAGACCTCACGCCCCACGTGTTGAGCAATTCGGCGGTACGTCCACCCGGCCTCCCGCATGCCCACTATACGCCCTCGCTCAAAGTCCGTCAACTGCACATACGGTTCACGTCCATGCTGTCGCGGCATGCTACCAGTGTTAAAGACTGCGATGGAGCTCCGTATGCCACGGCAAACTGGCTGACACTGACGGCGGCGGTGCACAAATGCTGCGCAGCTAGCGCCATTCGACGGCCAACACCGCGGTTCCTGGTGTGTCCGCTGTGCCGTGCGTGTGATCATTGCTTGTACAGCCCTCTCGCAGTGTCCGGAGCAAGTATGGTGGGTCTGACACACCGGTGTCAATGTGTTCTTTTTTCCATTTCCAGGAGTGTATAATGGATAATTATAATCTTCCTAATGTAAGTACATTAAAAAAATGACCTTATGTATAAGAGCTTTGCAATGACTGCTCAAAAGTAATGTACTCCTAAAACAACAAAAACTATGCCTTTACATGGCATAATATACCAGTAAAGATTCATCCATAAAGTAAGTTATAATCCTCCTAGTATATCTTGGCATATGACTTGTTCCTACAATAAAGTCATAAATGATACTAATGCAATCAATGTACAATTCTAACAGTTTAGATACTTGAAAATGGCCTAAGGCCAAAACTGTACAATCATACATCAAATAAACGGAATGATAGCTAAAGGTATCATGAAATGATTCAAAAAGTTCATCACAGCTACAGACCCTTTTTCAGTGAAGATTATATTTCACAAGATCGTTGTGTGTGATTTGGGAACAGTTCTGGCACATAATTTGACACAGAGGCAATACACATTGGGACCAAAGGTGGGCAAAAAATACACATTGCGCTCCATCCCTGATATTTGGTAGGCGATAAAATGTGCCTCTAATTGCTCCCTATAATATAGCTATTCTTCAACTTGCACAGGGTATGGGACATATTTTGGAGTAGCTACCAGTGGTGGTACTGCTTGCTTGTTCAGTAAAGATGTCAACAGGCTGAGAGTGAGCTGCAAATGTTCAATCCACTGTACCTGAAACTGTGTAAGATTGACTGGAGACATTTCCTGTGATGGCTGAGACATGGTGAGATGTAGTAGGACACATTTGAATACAACACAAGAAAAGCAGAGCAACAGTCAGAAAAATGTGTACAACTCATGTACAGGGCAGGCAGCTGGCATGAAAGATCAGTGGATTAAGCCCCAATTCTCATTGTCATTTGTTATGACCAGACAAAACTACAACTGTGTGGCCATAACTGTTGGTTCTTTGATTGCTCTGGGAGATGGCTTTTTGGAACTACAACATACAAAGTATTAGTTCACGTTATTACATGAATGCATAAAAAGATTTACTTAATGTGATACATTTTTTTACTACAGGAGTAATTGATAATTTACAACTATCATTGACTGTGAATGCATCACCTGAGGCATTAATTAACAAACTCTTATGTTGAAGCACAAGGTTCAACAATTACAAAAGTACATTTTCATCTAAAATATCAATAACTGTTAAGTCCTACTTGATGATGTTGGCTGCTACAGTTGAGGTCAGAAACTGTGGCAGAGTGCTCCCATGCTCAGTTCTGTGTTGACCTCTGTGTGAGGGCACAGCTATGCTGAGCGAGAGGGTGTGTCTTCTTCAGCCTCTCCATTCATTGTTGTGGATTGTAATGAGACATCGCTGATGACTGTGGTATCAATGTACATTGACAAAACTGGTCTGGCACCACGATCTTTGGAGGGTTTCTCATGTTTCAAGCTATGAAGAAAAATATGGCTAACAATAATTTTGGACCTAAACACACACGAATTTTGAAAATTTATTTATTTAAAGTAGAATTCATTAGCTGAGCACACATTTTATTCATGATATTTGTTGGTTAGTCTTCTGCATCTCCACATTTAAGTGGAATATTTGACTCTTCATATATTTTTACAGTTTCCAGAAGTGAAAAATAGGTGAGAAAACCACTGAATAAGGTGAATGATGCATTACTGAGAACTGCATTTTACCCAATAACTGGTAATTCACTGTCTCCACATGTGTTGGTCCACTACTGTACAGCAAGGGAAAAGGCATGAGGTTTGGGCTTCAGCTAGTGAGCATTACACTTCTTGATAGAAATCCTTATTTGCTGTTCCACATGTACACAGATATGCTCATGAATGACCCCATTACAGCCAAAAAATGTTAACATCATTTTTTCACTTGATTTTCTAGACTGGGATTTTTCAGTTTGTAATTCTGGCATTTTGTTTCAAGTCACAGATAAAACACCAATTCTTGTTACAAGTAATGACCTTCTCTCAAAATGTCCTATCATAGACAATTGTGGAGAAAACGACTTGACCATACTCAAATACATTATCCATTTCCTCCTGTGTCACTTATACACTGCTTCTACTTGTTAAAATCTTCTTGCAAGATTTGTAAAGCAACTTTTTATTGCACATTTAATATTTTTTTCTATCTACATTTACTTCTATACTCCAAAAATCACTGTGAAGTGTATGGTAGAGGGTTTGTCCCATTGTAACACATATTACGGCTTTTTCCTGTTTCATTCATGAATGGAGCTTGGGAAGAATGATTTCTTAAATGCCTCTATGTGCACTGTAATTAGTCTAAGCTTTTTTTCACAGTACTTGGGATTGTACAGGGATTGTAGTATATTCCTAGATTCATTGCTTAAAGTTGGTTCTAGAAAATTATAAGTAGGCTTTTACAGGATAGTTAGTGTCTATCTTCAAATATCTGCAAAGTTCAATTCTTTCAGAATCTTTGTGACACTCTGCCATGAGTCAAACAAACCTGTGACCATTCATGCTGCCCTTTCTCGCATCCATTCACTGTGGCTTGTCAGTCCTATTTCGTACAGTTCGCAACACATGAGCAATATTCTAGGATGGTTCACACAAGTGATTTGTGTGCAGTCTCTTTTATAGACAGAGTGCATTAACATAGCATTCTACCAATGAACCACAGTCTGCCACTTGCTACTGAGCCTATCTGATCATTCCATTTCACATCCCTACAAATTGTTGCAGCCAGGTATTTGTACAAGTTGGTCAATTACAACTGTGGATTATTGATATTGTAGCAATAGGATACTAAAATTTTACAATTTGTTAGGTGCACAGTTTCATATTACTAGCAGTGCCAGCCACGGACAATTGCCAAATGTTATTGAAACTGCATTATGAGGAAAAGTGAAGCACTTATAAGAAAGCAATATGGAATGGATGGAAAAATTACTTTTGGAATTAAAGAATTTATTTTTTCCTAAAAGACCATTACCAGTTATGCATATTACACAGCACTGCATAAGAATGGGAAATGCAAACCATACAGAATATCTAGGTACTTACAGCCAATTTAGGAGGAATTTATTGATCAACGGCTGAAAGATGGAGCAATTGAAGAAAGTAATAGTGAATGAAGGGCAGGAATAGTCATCATGCCAAAAAAATCAATCAATAGAACACGAAAATATAGGTTTTGTTGTGATTGCAGACATCTAAATTTAAAAATCATAATGGACGCCTACCCTTTGCCAAACATTACAGAAAAATTGGACCATTTAGGGCAAAGCAAATATTTTTCAACACTGTACCTGAAGAGTGGTTATCACCAGATATAGGTTGCACCACAGGATCGACACAAAACAGCATTTTTGGCCCCATGAGGACACTACAAATTCAGAAGAATACCATTTGGATTAAAAAATGCACCTTCAACATTTCAACGATTGTTGGATGGAGCACTCAGTGGCTTACAACTATGGCAATGCTTAGTGTATCTTGATGACATAATCATCTATGAGAGAGATATGGAGTAGCATAAGCAGGGATTAAGGAAAGTATTCCTAAGGTTACAACCAGTAAAGTAAATACTGAGTGCTAAACTAGAAACTAAACTCTGTCCAAACAGGCCTCAGAAGGCCCAACATCCTCAGCCAACAACCATCACTGGATGTGGATATGGAGGGGCACATGGCCAACACACTGCTCTTCTGGACAATGTCAGATTTCATGGCCAGAGCTGCTACTTCTCAGTCAAGTAGTCCCTCAATTGGCCTCACAAGAGCTGAGTGCACCCTGCTTGCCAACAGTACTGAACCATCATCCATCCAAGTGCTAGCCAAGTCAGGCAG
Organism: Schistocerca serialis cubense; assembly: GCF_023864345.2. Classification (NCBI taxonomy): domain Eukaryota; kingdom Metazoa; phylum Arthropoda; class Insecta; order Orthoptera; family Acrididae; genus Schistocerca; species Schistocerca serialis. The sequence goes on from NC_064640.1 coordinate 784,780,825, forward strand.
CATATAACATTGGTGGTCTGATGGGGACTGGTGTTACCACTGCGGCAAGGCCATTGGCAACACTGAATACAGAAAAGTGTAATTTTGTGAAGGAAGATGTAGCATTCCTAGGTTATATCATAAGTAAAAATGGGATGAAGACAGATCCAAGATTATTTAAAGCTGTTCATGAAATTCCTGTAACAGAATCTGTAAAGGAGTTGCAATCATTCTTAGGAGTTGCAAACTATTACCACTGGTTCATAAAAGGATTTGCAGATATTGCCAGACCATTGACACAGTTGTTAAAAAAGGGTACTAAATTTTTGTGGTTAGAAGAGTGCCAGCATGCTTTTGAGGAGCTAAAACAAGCTTTAACATCAAGTAGTAATATTGGTATTTCTGGATTTTAATAGAGAACTCGTTTTATCATGTGATGCATCAGATATGTGCTCTTGGCTGTGTGTTGTCATAAGAGGTAGAAGGCATAGAACATCTGGTAGCTTATGCAGCAAGACAACTAAATTCTATACAAATAAATTTTTCCACAATGGTGGAAAAGATGTTAAGACTTATTTATGTAATCACATATTTAAAATGTTATCTCTACAGTAAAAAGCTTAGAGTAATAACAGATCATGCAGCATTAAAATCATTGCTGGAATTAAAGGATCCTTTTAGTACGTTGACACAATGGGCAATAAGACTAAGTGAATTTGATTTTGAAGTCACCTTATGAACCTTGGAAGAAGCATGTAAATGCTGATGGCTTTAGTAGAAAAGTATCAGTATTACATATTGGTGTAACGAGCATAAGAAATGGCAAACTGCACAAGGAACAAATGATGCATGTGTTGTGATTCGCCGATCATTCAAAGCGCCGCTGCGCAATTACGCGTGTCCTCTACGTGTGGTGCTGTCTGCCAGCCATGCAGCAGCTGCGCCACCTGAGCGGCCAGCCGAGCAGTGGCTGCTAGACTGGGACTCAGTGCTCATTCGAATGCTAATGTGTACACATGTCTTGCTTGTCAACTTACTCTGTGACTTATATGTGTTGTGTCGTTCTGAAATATATGTGTTAAACTTGACGTTATAACAATTGGCGATGAGGTAGTGGACTTTTCCTTTTCACCGTTGACCCACAGGGTTCCATGGCTACTGTTCAGCAACTATTGCAAAATCTCCTTGAACAGAAAACGCTTCTAACAGCGGCGATTCGCGATTTCATTGCGGCGTCAAATGCGAGGCGTTTCTTGTCGTTGGCTATACCTCCTTTTCCTCCTTACGATGAGACGGCGGAAGACTGGTCTGATTATGAAAAACGTCTTCGACAGCACTTCTTGGCATTTCATGTCATGGATGAACAACCATGTAAGTCTCTGTTCCTTTCCTGACTTTCACCTCAAATGTATCAGTTGTTGTCGCAATTGGCTCCTTTGAAGGATCCTGCTTCTTTGTCCTTTGCTGAAATGTGCTCACTTCTGTATGTCTATTTTCAAAAGCAAATGCATGTGGTAGCCTCTCGTGTTGCCTTTTATCATTGTCAAAAACAGACACATCAATCCTATCGTGCTTGGGCTGCTGAACTTCACGGCCTCAGTCGAAAGTGTCAATTAGTTACTGACGTTCACAAAGAATCCTATGCTGATTCCATGGTATGGGATGCTATTATCCGGTCGGTGCCCGACAAAGAAGTTTGGCAACGTGCCCTTCAGTTGGCGAATCTGACTCCAGATGAAGTTCTCTCCATTGCGCAGTCTTTTGAAATTTCTCGCACCGCTGGGGCACAAATAGAGGCGTGGGGTGATGTCGGGGAAATACAACCTCTGTGCGCTGTTGACGGCGTGTGCGGCATGTCCCCGCCAGCCGATGTGGCCGCAGTGCACTCCCACGTGCAGCCTCAGCCTAACCGTAAACAACATGCTAAGAAACTGCAGCAAAACCCCTGGCAACTTCCTTCATGTCCGCGGTGTTTTATGAAACATTCACGCGAGAATTGTCCCCAACGTTGGGCTGTGTGTCACAATTGAAAAAAGAAAGGTGACGTGTCTTCTGTTTGCAAATCCGACTGCATAGATGATGTTCATGAACATGACGCTGATTCTGATTCTGTGTTGTCTGTCAATTGCACTTCTTCCCTTTCAGGGAAGTTATTCCACACTGTCCAAATCCCTGGTCGAGATGTTCGCATGCAAGTGGATACCGGTTCTGCTGCCACTATAATTAATTCTCAGACGTATCTTCAGTTGGGTTCTCCACCCCTGTCATCTGTCACTCGGCAATTACGGACGTACAATAAACAGAAGTTTTTTCTCTTGGGACAGTTTAATGCTGAGGTATCTTACAAATCTGTTGTTCGCACTGTTCCCATATTTGTGGTCGACCAGAGCAACGCAGAAAATCTTTTTGGTTTCGATGGCTTTTGCGTTTTTGGGTTCTCCATAGATGACTCTGTCAATATTGTCTCTGATGCTATTCCTTATGCTCAACTGGATTCCTTGTCGACGACATTTTTGTCCCTTTTTTCTCCTGGGTTAGGCTGTGCAAATGACTTTGAAGCTCATATCACGCTCAAACCCACTGCTCAGCCTAAGTTTTTTTGGGCTCGGCCCATTCCTGTGGCCCTTCGTGATCGGGTAAAATGGGAGTTGGATCGGCTCACTACTTCAGGGGTCTTGCTTCCTGTCACTACCAGTGAGTGGTCCTCTCCTGTCGTTGTCGTTGCTAAGCCAAATGGTGATATTCGTCTCTGTGGAGATTTCAAAGCCACTGTAAATGCTCAATGCCTCATCAACACTTACCCTATGCCCCATTCTGAAGAACTGTTCACTAAACTTGCTGGAGGCCAGTATTTTTCTAAAATTGACCTGTCAGAAGCTTATCATCAACTTCCTCTCGATGCTGCTTCCTGGCAGTTTCTGGTCCTTAACATGCCTTTCGGCTTCTATCAATACCAACGCTTGCCATTCGGGGTTGCTAGTGCCCCTGCTCTCTTTCTGCGATTCTTGGAACAATTATTGCTCCCTGTCCCTGGGTGTATCAATTACTTGGACGACATTGTTGTCACTGGCTCCACCACTGAAGAACATCTTCAAAATCCACACACTATTTCATGTCTTACAGACTGCCGGTCTTAAGTGTAATCTTCAGAAATCACAATTTTTTCAGGCATCTATCACGTACTTGGGGTTTCAACTCTCTCGGGATGGTATTCGTCCGCTTCAGCAAACTGTTGTTGCGATCAATGCCCTTCCTCACCCTACATCTGTTAAGGAACTGCAGGCCTTCTTGCGGAAAATAGCATACTATCACAAGTTTTTACCGTCTGCGGCTTTGGTGGCTCAGCCGTTGCATGGCCTGTTGCATAAAAACGTGCCTTTTCACTGGTCCGCGTCATGCGAAGCGGCTTTCCAGAAATTGAAGACTATGCTGAAACAGGCCCCGTGCCTGGCTACTTATCGACCTGGCCAACATCTTGTTCTTGCCACAAACGCCTCCCAATACGGGGTCAGTGCAGTCCTTGCGCACGGTTTTTCTGACAGTTCGGAACAACCCATTGCTTATGCCTTCAAAACGCTCACGGATGCCCAACAAAAGTATTCTCAAATTGAGAAAGAAGCTTTGGCCATTATTTATGCTCTTCATAAGTTTGGTGTTTTTCTCTATGGCTCAAAATTTCATCTTGTTACGGATCACAAACCACTAGTTTCCTTGTTTCATCCATCAACGTCACTTCCCGACAAGGCTGCACACTGCCTCCAGCGTTGGACTCTTTACTTGTCTCGTTTCAATTATGAGATTCATTTCTGGCCAATGGCTCAACATGTGAATGCTGATGCTCTGTCTCGCCTTCCCATGGGTCCTGATCAGACATTCAATAGGGACGAACTTTTGTGTTTCCACCTGGATGTTGCCGAGCAGTGGATTGTGGACGGGTTCCCCATCACTGGGGACAGGCTGGCGGCTGGTACGGGTTCTGACCCTACCCTCTCCCGGGTTTTACACTGTATTCAGAAGGGTTGGCCAGATCGCCCATCCACTAAGACTTCTGATCCGTTGCAGAACTACTACGCTTTGCGCTACCGCCTCACGGCTAGGGATGGTGTTATTCTCCTCTCCACTGACAATGCTTTGCCGCATGTTGTGGTACCTGCGTCTTTGCGTGCTTCGGTCTTGCGCCTCCTTCACCAAGGGCACTGGGGTGTGTCTCGCACAAAATCTCTGGCGCGCCGTCATGTGTACTGGCCTGGCATTGACTCTGAAATAGCACACATGGTCGCTGCCTGCGGCCCTTGTGTGTCACAGGCCACTGCCCCGAAGTCATCTTTGTCACCGTGGCCTTTGCTTGAGAAGCCCTGGGAGTGCATTCATGCTGACTTTGCAGGACCCTTTTTAGGGTCCTCGTAATTGACGCCTACTCTAACTTTCCTTTCATTGTCCGTTGCACGTCGCCTACCACTGCAGCAACCACCAGTGCTCTCGCCCGCATTTTTTCTTTGGAAGGCCTCCCCTCTACTCTTGTTCCTGATAATGGTCCGCAATTTGCCTCTTCCGAATTTGCGGATTTTTGTGCTCGTCATGGCGTTATGCATGTCATGGCCCTGCCGTTCCATCCACAATCCATTGGTGAGTCTGAACGACTGGTCCGCACATTTAAGGCTCAGATGTGGAAACTTCTGACTTCTTCTGCTGCTGATGATGAGCTTCTCCAGTTTCTGGTGTCTTACCATTTCACCCCCATGGGCGACCACAGCCCGGCTGAGCTCTTACATGGCCGACAGCCCTGCATGCTACTTCATCTTCTGCGGCCTTCCACCTCACAGCCGTGGGTGCCTTCACTTGGCCGGTTCACCACCGACGACCTCGTCTGGGTACGGGGATATGGCAGGCAGCCAAAATGGAGCCCGGGCTGCATCTTAAGACACCGTGGCAGATGCCTGTATGAAATCCAGACGGACACGGGTGTTGCAGTGCGTCATTCGGACCGGCTTCGGCCTCGTGTGCCAGCAACCGCTATTCCGAATGCCGCTACACCACCTTTGGCTCTACCTGACGCTCGGGATCTTGGCATCTCTCAATACTCACAATGCAGCCCTCTCACCGTCATCGCGATGCCAGCACTAGAACGGACGCCACCAGGAGATGTGTCCATGCAGGAACCGGATGACCATCCTCTGTCAGAGCAAATCTACTCGCCTCCTCCTCCAATGGACGCCGACACATCGCCCATGTCTCCTGTCATATCAACTGGACTTGCCACAATGGGCAGATTGGTGCATGGGGCCCCAGCAGATTCGACCCCTACGTCTCCTGTCATCTCGACCTGTTATCATCGGGGACACTTCCATCCGTACGGGAAGCCTCCTCCTCGAGACTTTACGGTGAGTGAAACAGCGCCTATGGACGTTAGCCATCTACAGGACACCTCCATCAAGACCAGTGCAACAATTTCAAAGGGGGGAAAAGTGTTGTGACTCACCGATCATTCAAAGCGCTGCCGCGCAATTACACGTGTCCTCTACGTGCGGCGCTGTCTGCCAGCCATGCAGCAGCTGTGCCACCTAAGTGGCCAGCCGAGCAGCGCCGCTAGACTGGGACTCAGTGCTCATTCGAATGCTAATGTGTACACATGTCTTGCTTGTCAACTTACTCTGTGACTTATATGTGTTGTGTCATTCTGAAATATATGTGTTAAACTTGACGTTATAACAGAATGTAAGCATTATTTTAAGCAGTCCAAGTTTTGTACGCAGCATGGGTTACTATGCAGACAAAGCAAGTTGGGACAGCAGATGGTGGTACCAGCAAAGCTAAGGAATAGAGAACAACAAGAAACTGATGGTCACATATTAGTTGGACATGGAGGTTGCAGATCTACCAACAGAAGAGTAACGGAAAGGTATTGATATGAGAATAGGCAGACAGATGTAAACCAGTATGTGCTGAACTGCATACAGAGCACACAGACAGAGGATTTGTGTCGAACAAGAGTACCTGTGCAAAAGTTACCTCAAGCATTAACACTATTCAAATTTCTGGGGTCTGTTGTTTAGTTCCACTCCATATTCACAATCACAGATCATTTTTCAAGACATAACCAGCAAGCAGCAACAGGGGCACAAGCACATATGAATAATTGTATACTGAAGTTTGGAGTGCCTGAAACAACAGTAACAGACCATGGAACAAACTTCATGTCAGATTTATTCAAGGAATTGTGAAAGTTATTGAATGCAAAGAAGTTAAGGGCAGGTCCTCTCTATCCACAAGCCAATGGAAGAACTGAAAGAGTTCATAGGATAATCAGAAAGATGCATGGATACTATGTTGATTTACATCACACCAATTGGAATGTCTATTTGAAGTATATCATCTCCACCTACAAATCAGAACAGCATATGAATACAGGATTATTGCCATATGAAGTTGTACATGGTCATAAAATGCCATCACCATTCAGCACATTGAAAACAAAGAAAGGGAAGAATGGAGAGTCTGTTTAGGAATTTGTGAGTAATTAGGGAAATTTGGAACAGAATACAGAGGGGGCAAATACATGAACACTGGAGAAACAAGAGAAGCAGTGGACAGTACAGCAATAATGCCATGGTATAAGGTCAGTCAGTAGATGGTCCTATCGGCTTTGTATATACTGAAAGGAAAGACAAAGAAGGTTTTTGCAAAGAATCAGGGGCCATATCAAGTGGTAGAGACTACATCATCAATAAATGACAAGATCCAGTTGCCAACAAGAATGAAAATTATGCATGTAGGGTGGTTAAAACCTTTCCAAGAGAGTCCAGAAGTTATTCCAGAGATAGGAGATGTGGACCGAAAAGGGAGAGTGAGGAGAAAGGTATCAGACAGTAAACAAGAGGTTGTAAATGAAACAGTAATGAGAAACGTGTATGGATTAAGGTTTAGGAGATAGTCATTTCATATTTTTTTAAAAGCTAGGTTTATATTTAGTGTAATTAGTATAAACAGCTACAGAGCAGCAATGAATTTAAGAGTGAGGAAAGTGATGGGTATTCCTGCCCGTAGGTGAAGTTGCAGGCTTTCTAGGCACTGGGATACATAGTTGCCACATTACAAGCCAAATACTGCTGAGTCTACAGTATACATTATGAATAGACACATGAATCAAATGGTCAAAGGTTCCTATCACCCAGCAATTGTGAATTTTTAATGTAACATAGTAATTTATAAATGAAAGATTGCAATTAAATAAAATCTGCAGGTACTATTTTTAATGACTTTAAATGAGTATGATAGTAGAAGTACTTTTGAGAATGTGGTATATTTCTGCAAAACACTTACTGGTGTCGATGGTCCAGCAATTAAATAAAATATAAGTTGAATAACAGGGAAACAATAGATTATTACTTCACGTAATTAGTTATGAGCAACAACATAGCTTGTGAGATATTCACTTCTAAATGCAAACTATGTCTTCATTGCAGAAGCCAGTGCACAGAAGCTAGCGCACAGCCATCCAGCATGTAAATACCGATTTACTTGCTGTGTCAGAGTGGGTGCAGGATAAAGGTTTGAAACTTCACTGACCTAAAATGCAAGCAATCTTAGTTTCTCACAAAAGACTTATTAGTCCTCAGTTCAGAGAATCTTTTACACCATTACTCCTAAAGAACACAGAAATAATATTTTCTTCCTCTGCAAAGAACTGTAAGTAGTGACAGCATGACTTCACTCACTACAGCAATGAAGTATTTCCTTTGGAGCTTAAAAAGAAACTTATAGAGGCACTAATACCCAGTATACATGACTCCAAGGACTTTCATGTGAAAGCTCACACAGACTGGAACTGACAATGAATGCTGATGAATGATACATTTGTGACATACACTTTTTCAACAAAATAACTCCTGTGATCTGAGGATTTGACAGCATATGCGCTTGCCTCCCAAGGTTCTCTGATGTACTGCTAGATCCATTCATCAAAGGTCCATGATATTTTGTTGAATAAAAGTTCTGCCATCATCAGGTGGTGTTGATGGAATGAAGTTTTATGTACTTTAAATGCAGTGTTATGCTATTGCAGACTTGTTGGCCTGCAATAGGTGGATGTGGCACTCATGTTCTTACACCGAGCTTCAGTTGTGCACATCATTTGTCCAGTATAAGTTTTTTCCACATTGAAACAGGACTTGGTGCATCCCAGATTTCTCTAGATACAGGTCATTATTCACTGTCCCTAATAAAGCTCATATTTTGGCTGGCAGCCAGGAAACTGGTATTACATGGTGTTTTTGCAGTAGCCTTTTTTTGCTAATATATTGTCAGCAAAAAGTATGGCAATGGTCTTCTTATTTTCTTCTTCTGTGTTTTCATCCTCTGCATCATTCTTGGGGCTCTTGTATCACAGAGCCATGCAAATCTGTCAGTTACTGTATCCATTCTCACGAAATATGGATTCCAGGTGCTGCAGCTCTGCTGTCAGACTTTGTTCATCTGAAATGGAATATGCCCTGTGTACTACAGTGTTGAACATGCTGTTCTTCTGTGAGGAATGGTAGCAGCTGGAGGCAAGGAGATACAAATCAGTATGTGTTGGATTACAGTATACGCTGTGGGCACGTGAGCTGTCAGGCCAGGGCTGAATTAGTACATCAAAAAGAATAAGTTTGCCATATTTTTCTATTTCCATCATAAACTGAATGTTTTTGTGATGTTTTCTGGGTCCATGTGACCAGATGACAAAAGTGTCCTCAACATACCGAAAGAGACAAACAGGTCTCAGTCCAGTGTTTCTAGTGCTCCACACTCTCTGAACAGCTTTGCTGCAACTGATGGAAGGGTGGACTGCCCCTTGGCAACACCATCATCTGCTCACAATATTGTCCTCTGAAAATAAAACAGATTGATGTCAGAACATGTCTAAAAAGCTGTGTCAGCTCAGGGTTCAATTTCTCATTGATTAGTTCTATGGAGTCTTCCAAGGGGTCTTGAGTGAAAAACGAGACAACATTAAAGCTGACCATAATGTCAGACTCCTGCAGCCTTAGCTCCTTCAGCTAAATCACCCAAGTTTCATATGTGATTTGTACACTTGCTCACTTGAGGGCACAACAGATATTTTTATTATATTTGCTGCAATCATTTACAAATCACCTGCCACCTAGTTTCTAAGACAGGTCATATTTTGACAATAAGATATCATACATGTACATAATGTGAAACTTTTTGATTTTTAATAGGGGTTAATAATATTGCAGCTTCGAATACTTATAGACTTAAAAGTAATTAAGAAATGAAAATCTTAGACTTAACAATTTTCTATGGAGTCTTCCAAGGGGTCTTGAGTGAAAAACGAGACAACATTAAAGCTGACCATAATGTCAGACTCCTGCAGCCTTAGCTCCTTCAGCTAAATCACCCTTATGGAAGGGTGGACTGCCCCTTGGCAACACCATCAGTCTGCTCACAATATTGTCCTCTGAAAATAAAATAGATTGATGTCAGAACATGTCTAAAAAGCTGTGTCAGCTCAGGGTTCAATTTCTCATTGATTAGTTCTATGGAGTCTTCCAAGGGGTCTTGAAATTTAGGAAGATGGAAAGAGATTGTAAGATAGTATCACATTATGACATATTACAAATTTGGAAAAATTTTCTAAAACAACAAGAATCTTGCATGTAAGAAGAAGAAATAAAAGATAATAGGAAAGCACATAGATTTGTATTAGAGATTCCACCATCCAGCTATCTCAGGTGTGATGGCTCAGCAAATCGTCAAGCCTGTCACGTATAAGGCAGTGTACAAAATATATCTTTAATATACATGTGATGATATATGTGTACAGACATGTGCTGTATTACACTTATATTACGTAATTTTCATTACAGGTGTTATTTTACCTAAGTTTAATAAATATTTGTATCATTTAAATTACATTTATTACTCGATAATTATACTATTGTATTGAAATGACAGTTGATCCATTTCTCTGTTCTGAAATTTAGTCATATCTTACATCTTGGTCTGTATATTGTTCTCACTATTTGTATCTGTTTCAGCATCTGAGTCTGTTTCTGTGTTTGTGTCTTTCTCTGTGTCATTCCAAGTATCTGTTCCCATGTTTGTGTGTTTGTTCTTGTTTTTGTAATTCATGTAACATACATGACACATTATTGGGTTATGCTATTCAGTATGCTCCAGTTGTCCAGCTGTCATAGTCTCTGCCCTGTGTTCTCATATTTAGTTTGGAGTATGTGTGTGAGCCCATCACAATGTAAAGTGACATATTCAGGAGTTCATAGTTCTCTGCAAGCACATGAAACAAATGGAGGTGTTCTGGGTATGGACCATGATCCATGAGGGAATTAGCTTGGGAAAGAGTTAAATACATATGTATATTGAAATACCATACACAATCAAACCTGCATGAGAGGATTATAAAGGAAATTGGTCATTTATGTAGAACATGTTGCTCTAACAAACATACAACTTATGTTCAGATGGTTCTGGCATTCCGATTAATACTGAATGAACTACCTCAGATGTTGACAGGATTGTCCTGTCAAAATATTAAATAAGAATTTTATTGGAGAACCTCTGCTAAAGCTAATTTGCCGGACCTTTCAAGATAATAGGGACACTACATCCCAAAGGTTTATGGTTGATCCCAAAATGGGATGCAAAAAAGTGCTTTGTAAAATTTATACAATAAATATGTTGAATTCCTCACGATAATCTATGAATCACAAGGTTCTGAGTTAAATTGCTTCATTTTTTTCCACTTCAGTTTTCTGTCAGGCAATTTCTTCCTCTTCAACTGTCCTATTGACTTTCAGCTTTCTCCTATTATCTTAGAGTGATTTTTCCATCATAAAGTGTACCTGTTAGAAACATATAGATATATCTATATTTTGAATACATAAGTACGGCATAATCTTCATAAGTCATTCCAAGAAGGTAAAGATTTACTTTAATAACTGAAGAAAATTCTACAGTACAATAAAATTAAGTATTTATTTGTGTAATCTTCACAAAAATGATCAAAATACTTTTGTATATTTTGTATGTTGGATTTTTTATTTTTTCCTTCCATATAAACATTAGGCCAGGTTTTATGTTAGTTTTATAGAGGAGGTTATCTACTGGAATGAGTAATATATTTTTCTAGTACAGTTGGACCCATCACATGTTGGGCATTTATAGAATGATGAAGTACTCACATGGTTGTTGAGATCCACAAAGGTGATTGACAAAGACAAAATGGTTCAAATGGATCTAAGCGCTATGGGACTTAACATCTGAAGTCATCAGTTCCCTAGACTTAAAAACTACAAAACCTAACTAACCTCTAAGTACATCACACACATCCATGCCCGAGGCAGGATTTGAACCTGCGACCGTAGCAGCAGTGCAGTTCCAGACTGAAGTGCCTAGAACCGCTTGGCCACAGTGGCCAGCTGACAAAGACATTATTAGGACAAACAACAACAGCTAAATGATGAATAATGTGTGACTACCACAACTCCACTGGCTATCCACATGGGTGGGTTAGGATCAATTTCTGGGGTCTGCAGTGGTGAAGTTGTGACAGTTCATTTTGTAGGGAATGCCAACCATCTTCTCCATCTGGCATCACAGTCAAGAACTGTAGCAGAAGGGGGAACCTTAGGTGGGATGTTGGGAAGGGAATCTGTCTTTGGGATCTATTGTCTTTTCCTCCTCAATTCTAATGCACTTATTCTTATACTTTCTTTTCTTTCATCTCCATTAGGAGTACCAATTCTATCTGCCCTCTTTCCATATGCATATGTTACTATCACTGTAATCCTTCTCTTACCCAGATCATATAGTGGTAATGACACCATTTTTTCACAGGTAAAGCGAAGAGATCATGACAAAAATGACATAGTGACATGGACAAAGGTTTTTTTCCATGAAGATGCTCAGTTTTCTCCAGTAAGTTGAATTGTTGCAGCTTACCTTAGTGCCATCATCTAAATGGGAAAGGGGGGTGGGGGTGGGGGTGGGGGTGGAGATAGGACGGAAAGAGGTACAAGTTAAGAAATTACAAAGTGATGTACTAATATAAGCTAAGTTATTCAGAGGCATTATATAACACATAGATAATAACAGGCTTGGAAATAGGAGTGATAAGAGAGAAAGAAGAAAGTAAGAATCTAACATTTTACATAGATTTTGGGTAATATCACTATGCTGAGGAGAAATCTTCAATATTAGAAATGGTAAAAACCATATGGTTAGAAACTAGCTATATGATTGTAAGTATGAAGGTAGAGTGTATCCAGATTTGTAGAGAGGTAGGAGGATTAGAGGGTAGGTTTAGCTCCAAAAAAAAAAAAAAAAAAAAAAAAAAAAAGGGGAACCTATACCTGACTTCTGGGGAATCCAAAGTAGGAAAGGCCTGCATCATTTTGGTATGAATCAGAGGGTAGGTTGACCTATGAAAGAGGGAACCTAAACCTAAGGGCAAGTGAAGTGGATTCAAGGAAGAAAGGGTCTGAACCTTTTATTACATAAACACACAGTGAAGGAGCACTTACCTTGTGAAGGCAATATAGAATTTTCAGTGTATCTGCCCTGAGACTTAGACAAGAATGCAATGAATATAAAAATACAAATCTAGGAAAGTAAACTAAATAAAGATAGGAAGGTATTCTCCAAATTCATTAAAGCATATTGACCTACCAGGACTTGATTGATTCCTTAGACTTTTCCTTCTTGAATACACATTGAACAAGAACAATTCTGAGATTTGTGAATGTGGAAAGTAAGATAAGGTGATACGCCAACAAATAACTCCATAAGGTAACTGGCAGGGAAAATTTAGCATCTTACAGTAATTAATGAAACCATGTAATTAAAATAATGACCCTAAACAAGAATAGTGTGAAAGGTAGAGAAAAAGGATGTGTGTGTGTTTGTGTATAAAAAGTAATTGCCTCTTGTTTAATTTTATGATACTAACTATCTTTCTGAAATACAAAGGCATAAATCTTTACTTGGTCTGAAATCAAATCAGTTTTAAGCCATGATGACTAATGTAAGAAAATTGATGATGGCTATATGCATCAGTTTGATGTTGAAAGGAAATGAATTTAGGTCACATGAGACCTCAACATGAAAATTAAATTAATTTAAAGATTGCTTATAAGATAAGCCACACTGTATTTAGTTGTGTAAGTTATTCTACAAAACATCTTTCATCTTAGTGGGGAAATCTGTAATAGTACATGTTACTATAAAGCATGGCAACACATTTCTCTTTCCTTTCACCAGACTGATGAAAAATGTGCATATGAAAAAACTTGACTTTAATTAGTAGAAGTTTAAAAAGCATCTGAGGTTCTTGTGGTTTTGATTAAGTATTGAAGCATCAAGTATGAACATGTCTGAAAAGCTTTGTTAGTTATCAGTTGTCATGAATTGAGAACTTGTTTGAATATAGAAGAATGAAAGAAACCATATTTTGTGATTTTGTAATGAGTTGTTTAAATGTAGGAGCTCTCTTATGGCCCTCACCCCTCTGCAGTTGGAAAAGAATTTAATGGTCAAATAAGTGGCACTGCATAGCAGGACCACAACATCAATAGAAGACTAGATGGTGATCAGGAAATTCAAAAAAGAAGGTAACTGATATTACAGAGAACAAGTAAAGACTTGGCATCATGCAATACAATGATCACTTAAAATCAACCCACAAGTAAAATACCTCATGACCAGTAAAAAAACATAACTAAATTCTCTCATCTTTACAAATTCCTTAGCAACATTACACAGCAGACACTCTGACTCGACTTCTTTTCATGTTTCACATTTTGCCATGCCAGCCACATTGTTTGCTATTGAATTATTACCTAACTAACCCTTCCTTGGTACAATTTATCCAGACCACAGGAAGCTGATGCACTGGGGGTTCATGGGGGTGGGAAGTTTTCTGCCTAAGGTGGATGCAGGTTACATAAAGCAAAATTAGAATCACTTTCCTCAGACAGCTTGCTGCTTCACATTTGCCTAAGAATAACTGAATTACACAGGCTCATGTGTTGGTCCAAACTCATTTTGGATTTTCTTGGTGGTAACACTACATGGGGAAAGGAGTTCTCCTCCTCTCACAAAGCTGGGCATACTTGACTCATTACCATATAAACAAAGTAACACAATACTGTTGTTTCTTTATAAACTAAAACATCTAACATAAAACTTAACAAAACACAATATAATCAAAAAACTTAACACTGCACCACATAGTTCCACTACAATCATATAGTAACACAATTATTATATATTTTGCCCATAAAACTGCTTTATGTATCCTGCCTTGCTGATGATATGTACTGACACGATTTGAGTGCATCAGACACTCTGCACACCTCCTGCTTGTCAACTCCTCTTTTCTCTTTCACCTTCTTAGTCTTATCATCCTTAATTGGTACTGGCACTGGTACTTGTGGCAAAGCATCCATAGATTCTTTAAAATGTTTGACATACCATACATAAATAATCAAAGTTCTTGTGAGTAGCTGCACGTCATATTCATGGGTGACGTCTTTTCTATGACTTGATATGGCCCTTTGTACTAAGTAAGGATTTTTGTTTTATCCATCTTGTCAAGCTGCATAGCAACCATAATGGCAAGAACCAAATGCTTTGGATTCTCCATCCAAATTCTCCTCAACATATCAGCTGGAATTCTGCTAAGAAATACATCTAGCACCCTGCGTTCTGCCTCTTGCAGAGTAATCTGTACTGTTTACAGTTCCACTGATACAGTCCCTTCTCAAGTTGCTCAAACATACATGCCTTGTTTGACCCCTCCTGATACGTGACATATGCCTTAGGCCGGTATTACACTATCAAATTTCTTTGTCAAAGATTTGATCAAAGATGTGATCCAATATTCCGTCCAATATATTTGACAAAGATCTTTGACGTAGCGCTAGAAGGGGTATTACACGGTCATCAAATTTTTCGTCAAAGTTCAAGATGGCTGACAACAACTTGTTATTTAACTGCAGCAGTTCTACGTACTCCAGTTGCATTGTGTGCACATGCGGAAAAGGAGTGGGGGGAAAAAATGGAACCATACATACGAGGTTGACAGTCTTAAAAGTCCTGGGATTACAACTTGATAATAAATTCAGTTGGAAGGAGCACACCACAGAACTGCAGAAACGCCTGAACAAATCTGTATTTGCAATTCGAGTGTTAGCAGACATAGGCAACATAAAAATGAAAAAGCTTGCATACTTTCCTTCCATAATGTCATATGGGATAATATTTTAGGGGTAAATCTTGAAGTCAAACAAAAGTTTTCAAGGTCCAAAAGCGTGTAATACGTATTATTTGTGGAGTAAATTCACGGACCTCCTGCAGAAACCTCTTCAAAGAACTGGGTATACTAACTACTGCCTCTCAGTATATTTACTTCTTAATGAAATTTGTCGTAAATAATATATCTCTTTTTCCAACAAACAACTCAGTTCACACATACAATACCAGGAACAAAAATGATCTGCACAAGGACTTAAAAGCACTTACTTTAGTTCAAAAAGGGGTCCACTACTCAGGAACACTCATCTCCAAT
Organism: Schistocerca serialis cubense; assembly: GCF_023864345.2. Classification (NCBI taxonomy): domain Eukaryota; kingdom Metazoa; phylum Arthropoda; class Insecta; order Orthoptera; family Acrididae; genus Schistocerca; species Schistocerca serialis. Next base: position 784,796,387 of record NC_064640.1, read on the forward strand.
AATTTGCCAGCAAACATAAAAAATTTAGTTACAAATAAAGTTCAGTTTAAAAGGAGCCTGAAAGACTTACTACTGGCCAACTCCTTCTACTCCATTGGCGAAATTTTTATAGAAACAAATGATGTATTGTATTTATTCATACTATTAGTATTGTTATTTCAGTTTAAAAAAATCGACATGTTCGACATCCATAAGGATCTCCTCAGCACGGATCTATGGAACGAAAAACTAATCTAATCTGGGTGAAGCCATGGGTTTTACGACGACATGATAAAAGAATTCAACAAAACTTGTTACGTGAGCTTACAGTGGAAGACGTCAAGTCGTACATCAATTACTTAAGAATGGATGAGCATACATTTCTGTATGTGCTCAATGAAGTGTATCCTCATATCACAAAGCACAATATTCACTTAAGAATTGCTACATCTTCAGAAGACAGGCTCACTATAACACTCCGACTCCTTGCTACAGGAGAGGGTTATGTTAGGTTAGGTTGGGTTAGGTTAGGTCAGGTTAGGTCTCCAATCTTCTTAATCTATTTTTGTATTCAGGGTGCCTCACGTTGTAAAGCACCTCATCAGCTTCAGACATCTCTATTAATTTTGTAGTTGTCGGCACACACCAATTGTATTTACCGGCAATGGTTATAAAAACACTACAGACGACAGAACGCTGCAGCGATGCTAGCGCTCCATGTGGTAACATGTCACATTGCAGTGAACAGAAGACAAGCGGTTTCTTTGATCAAATATACAGCAAGGCCCTAGATTTGATCAAATATTGGACGACATTTGACAAAGCCCCTATTACACTATCAAATATCTTTGACAAAGATTTTGGACAAAGATCTTGGACAAAGAAATTTGATGTGTAATACCGGCCTTAGCATCACCTACTAACCATAACTTGGCAAATGTACATCATCTGGCCAATTACTCAAGCTACCAGTGGCTTCCAGATTTTCAATAAATGCTGTTGCCTCCTCAGCTGGTTTACCTGAAAAAGAAGCCACTAAACTAGCTACACTAAGATCCACAGAAGGAACAGGTATACTGACTGAAGCTTTTGCCTCTGCTGTTCTGCCTTGGCCACACTCATTATCTCTGCTATTTCTGCTTGCCTTTGTAATGTGGCATTCTTCCCCTATAGTTTGGCCAGCCATTTCATCAAAACTTCAAACATTTCCTGTGTCGTCATTGCCTGTTTTGTGTCATTAGTGGATCCGCTATCTAACAATAAAGTAGAGTGTAGTCAAAGTACACCACGTAACAAAGACACCTATCAAAAGACACACAGAGAGGGGAGCAAGAAAAATGACACTGATTATAATGACAGATCTTAGCCAATCTAAACTCTGATCAGTTATGTGCTTCATGCCCATATTGTCAGCATGTGCCCACATAGCTGACACTACCTATGTACATGGTAAGTCATGATCTGCTAAATTATGATACTGGCATCTCACTGGCCATAAATAATATTCTTTATAGTTCCCTTTAAACTGTGAAATGTCTCCATGTTCCTTTCACTTCACAAACTGCATCTTCATATTTCTACATACATCCCATCTATTTACGATGACTGTGAGCAAAAGACAACAAAAAGTCACAAAGATAACAGCTCACTCACAAAAATGTACTTCTGAACTGCATGCTGCAGTCAGAGTTGTGGTTCTGAATCACTTCTACAGACATCAGTGACCACTTTGACAGCACTTATAGTGACCACATTGGTCAGCTGCTATGGTGGGTGGTGGAACAGTGTAGTGTAGTGAGCCCCCAGCTTAATTATTCTGTTACTTAAGCTGTGTCTCCATTGCTCCATTCACTAATACTTTTTATTTTTTCTTTTAACTTTTGTTACAGCTTACGTGGTGTACCAATGATAATCTTATCAGCTTCCCAGACTGATTTGCTTCTTTAACTTTCTAACTTTTTACTGCATTTAAACTCTTTATTTTCCAACCCTGGCACATTTGTCACTGAGACTGTGATCCCCAAGAGCTACCTCCAAAAAGAAAAACTCCAGATAGGTGAGGGACTCACCTATCCATCCAGGCCTCTAACCAGCACAATAAAAAAATTAATAATTGTTATCCCATGGTATGGCTACCGAAAGTCAGCCTGACCGCTCTTACTTTCACTACATCAAAATGCTTTGCTCCAGACTTTGATAACTTTCGATACGTGACTTCTTACATATGAAATAGCCACTTATTGCTCTCAGCAATATCACCATGGACAATTGGCAGAATAACAATGCTGGAATAACAATTGTGATTTCACAGAAGAAGACAAATCCAAATTATACACTAAAATTCAAAATTACTTGGAGCCTGTACTGGATTTTTTTACTACTATCAAAGCTGAGAAAAATGCTAATGAGAATAATGACAGCTCCAGCAACAGGACATATTCCAAACATAAATGTTCCAGGAGAAGGAGAGGGTTACAGTTTTAGGTAAAGTGAATGTCCACTTACTTTTCATCATCTTGATGAGGCAGCTCTCAATGCAGCATTGTCATGCTGGATCCTATCTGTGCCCACCATGTGCCCAAGTGAAGTTCCACAAGAGAGTATTGATGACAGTTGATGGTTGGACAGACAACATCACAGTTACAGATAGTCTGCGCAAACCATTTGTTGGCCACTGATTCATTGTATATATGGAGCATGATAACTCCTTCAGCATCAACTAAGGCCTGAAGATGGTGCACTGAAGTGCCAAAACTGGTAGCTACACAATAAATGACAACATAAGGATGGCTGTAGATGTTTGATTTTTTTAGCTTCAGTGAAATAAAGATCAGTAGCAGCCTGAATGCAACAACATTTGGTCAGCTCTGATCTGACCCACTTATGTGGTCCCTTGCATTAACCATGCCAGGTGTCTTAATTTTTTGCTCAGCTATGCCCAGTTAATTATCTCTGATGCAACAATGTTTTGTGTTGAAACTTTATGACAGGTTAAAGCAAAGTACTAGAATGGGATCATCTTGAGGGACTCATGGCACAAACTTTCCCATATCCTTCTCATGTTCAGTTCTTCTTTTGAAAACTGTCAAAATATGGGCAATAGCAACGTTGACCACCCACTGGTGGAACACACTGCTGATCACAACATGCTCTAAGTCCACAACCTTGCTATCTAGATCCTTTCCCCAACACCAGTTGAGTGGGTGTGTGGGTGTTTCTCCTGTGAATTCTGAAGAAGGATTTTTTCAGAAGCCCAGCAACATTCTCAGTCTTATTTATTGCCTCTCACCAAATCAGCACCTCAACTATATGGTCAGTAGCCACTTGATGAGAAGATTTTTTAAAATTAATAGAGAAGAAGTAAAAGATCAAAGCAGCTTTTGAAGAAGCAGGTCATGTGTACATAAATATTTACTCTAGATAGTTCATGGAGAAGAGATTGGAAAGGAACTTTAGCAGTTACTTGGTTTTCACATATCTTTAGAATGTATACGACATAGTGTCACTAGACATACTGTTGGAGGTACTGTGGTCAAAGGAACCACAGCAGAATGTGTCATTAAAATGGAGAAAGAAACTTCTAGTTATGCCTTCAGATTAACTAAAAGAATAAAACAAGGATGCTGTCTGCATCCCACACTGCATCTCTGGTGTAAAAGGTGTGAGGAAATGGGGTTTGAAGTAGGGAACCAGTGTATGTAAACACTTTTCTGTGCTGATAATCATGTCATTGTGGCAGACGATGAAGAGGCTTTATCTGACATGCTTAGGGAGTTGATGAAAGAATGTAAAAAGTGGGGATTGAAAATCAGTTTTAATGAGACAGAATGCCTGTGTTGCAGAGAGGAGGGAAGTGACTTGGACATTGATGGGTATCAAATTAAGATGTGTAAAGAATTTAAGTATCTGGTTAGTATCCTGTCACGAGATAGAAGGAGTGATGGAGCATGTAGAATTTCCCAACTCAACCACATAAGGAATGAGGAAACAAGAGGATACAGGTCCATTGTAGTATTAACCCTTTTAGTGCCAAATACGATCTGATCGTGATCCAGATTTTCGGCGAAAAATGCCAGTAACGATCTGATCGTGATGCCTTTCTCATTCGCTAGGAAATACTAACAACTTTGCCTTCAAGCACGGAAAAAATGAATGAGAAAGGCATCACGATCAGATCGTTACTGGCATTTTTCACCGAAAATCTGGATCACGATCAGATCGTATTTGGCACTAAAAGGGTTAAGGACAGAATAGAAGAAAGACAGTTAGAATGTTTATGGCATATCAGAAGAATGGAAGAAAACAGCTGCCTAGGCAGATTCTTTTCATGGTAACCTAGTGGAAGCAAAATAAGAGTAAGACCACAACAGGTATCCAAGAAGCACTGTGTTTTTTTAGAATTGTTTGTGCATTGAATCATTTATTAAATTTAGTATGGTAGTTTTCAGTTGGCATCTCTTATTGTTGGCACTGAAACATTTCAGTAAAACTTTTGTTCATTGTGTGTAATGTTGTGGAGTGTTCCAGTGGTTTGTTGTAGGCTTGTGAGTAGTGAGTTACAGTGTGAGATTTGTTCAAAGTATTTTCATTGGGGGGGGGGGGGGGGGCATTCTGGCGATATCTTCTCCTGGAAATGCAGAATTTGTAGCAGAAATAAGTTGATAGAGGAGCAGGAGTGTAAGATCTGACCCTTCATATGCAGTTACAAGATGAAAAGAAGGAACCAGATAGGTTGAGGAGGGTGAAGGGTACTGAGGAATGGGAAATGGCAGTTGGTAAGAAGGCAGTTAGGAGAAGGAGATATTCAGACAGTTGTACTTTGCATATAAACAATAGATCTGACCAACTGTCAGAGTTTGGGTGGAGAGGAGCCTCTTGTAGCTGTAGGTGTTCGAAACATGCAGCAGTCTCAGCAGTTAGGTAGCCTGTCAGCTGCAAATTGTAACAGAAAAAAGGTTCTGCTGCTTGGTAGTTCACATGGCAGTGGTGTGGACCAGCAGTTGTAGGAAGTATTGGGGAGTGAGTACCAGTTCACCAGCATTGTGAAGCCTAATGCAGGGTTGGCTCAGGTGACTGTTAACGTAGGGGAGTTATGAAGGAATTTTATGAAAGAGGATCAGGTAGTGATTGTGGGTGGAGCTGGGAATAGTCTCTATAGGTATTGTGATGTAGGTGGTGACCTGGTAAAGGTAGCTACTCAAACTGGTGGCACTAATGTGCACTTTGTGCAGCTGTTTCATTGTCATGATCAGGCTCATCTTAATGCTGTTGTTACGTGTGTTAACATGGACCTAGAGAAGGCACTGATGGTGGAGGGCATGGGTCACATTTCAGTGCTGCCAGCTGAGCCTATCAGTAGATTGGGTTTCATTAGGCATGGCCTGCAACTCAATAGGTATGGGAAGGGGAGGCTGACAAAGCTTATGGGTGACAGTGTAGTGGGCAATGGTGGGATCACTCATGGAAAAATTCCTGTAGTAGTTGGTGTTAGAGCTGCACCTTTTTTAGATTGAAGTCAGCTGATAGGTATCTCTGCTTAAGGAAAGCCCCCTCACAAAGGAATCACCTTCATAGGACATCAGGTATCCAAGGAATTAGCATATTTCATCAAAATGTAAGAGGTATTAGAGATAAAATTAGTGAAGTGCTTTTAGATGTTGACTCTGACAATATTGGTATATAGAAGCACCACTTAAATAATTTGACAATTCAGAGGCTTCCTTTACCAGGATACAGATTAGCTGGCTGTTTTTCAAGGAGTTCTTTGTAGAGTGGGGGAATGCCCATGTACATAAGGAACAGTATCATGGGGTGCACTGAACATGTATTTGAATGTTGTGCAGGGGCAGTTGAATATAGTGAAAGTAAACATCTAATTGTTGTTGTTTATAGGTCCCCTAACTCTGACTTCAGAGTATTTCTGCAGAAGCTAGAAAGGGTTCTTGGTTCACTTTGAAGGAGGTACTAATAATTAGTTATATGTGGTGATTTCAATATTAATTTTATACGTGATTGTGCAAGAAAAAGGATGTTGGAAGATCTCCTAAATTCATATGATCCAATGCATACTATGTTTTATCCAGCCACGGTGCAGGGGAACAGCAGCACAGCCATAGACAATATTTTTATTTGTTCTTCATTATTAGAAGGGCATTCTGTTAGTAAAAGGGTGAATGGCCTTTCAGACCATGATGCACAAATTTTAACACTAAAAGGCTTTTGTACTCAAACAAACATTATACATAACTACAAACTATGTAGAAAAGCTAATAAAATGGCAATAGAGTGTTTTTTAAACCTCGTTAAGGAACAAGAGTGGCAAGATGTTTATAGGGCCAACAAAATGAATGACAAATATAATGCTTTCCTTAATACATTTCTCATCCTCTTTGAAAGATGCTTTCCATTATAATGTGCTAAACAGCATACTAACAGCAAAAGGCAGCCTTGGTGGCTGATTAGCAGGAAAAGAGTATCATGTAGAATAAAGTGGGGGCTATATCAAAATGTTAGAAGCAGTCCCCCCCCATGAACCATGGACCTTGCCGTTGGTGGGGAGGCTTGCGTGCCTCAGCGATACAGATAGCCGTACCGTAGGTGCAACCACAACGGAGGGGTATCTGTTGAGAGGCCAGACAAACGTGTGGTTCCTGAAGAGGGGCAGCAGCCTTTTCAGTAGTTGCAAGGGCAACAGTCTGGATGATTGACTGATCTGGCCTTGTAACAATAACCAAAACGGCCTTGCTGTGCTGGTACTGCGAACGGCTGAAAGCAAGGGGAAACTACAGCTGTAATTTTTCCCGAGGGCATGCAGCTTTACTGTATGATTACATGATGATGGCGTCCTCTTGGGTAAAATATTCCGGAGGTAAAATAGTCCCCCATTCGGATCTCCGGGCGGGGACTACTCAAGAGGATGTCGTTATCAGGAGAAAGAAAACTGGCGTTCTACGGATTGGAGCGTGGAATGTCAGATCCCTTAATCGGGCAGGTAGGTTAGAAAATTTAAAAAGGGAAATGGATAGGTTGAAGTTAGATATAGTGGGAATTAGTGAAGTTCAGTGGCAGGAGGAACAAGACTTCTGGTCAGGTGACTACAGGGTTATAAACACAAAATCAAATAGGGGTAATGCAGGAGTAGGTTTAATAATGAATAGGAAAATAGGAATGCGGGTAAGCTACTACAAACAGCATAGTGAACACATTATTGTGGCCAAGATAGATACGAAGCCCACACCTACTACAGTAGTACAAGTTTATATGCCAACTAGCTCTGCAGATGACGAAGAAATTGAAGAAATGTATGATGAAATAAAAGAAATTATTCAGATTGTGAAGGGAGACGAAAATTTAATAGTCATGGGTGACTGGAATTCGAGTGTAGGAAAAGGGAGAGAAGGAAACATAGTAGGTGAATATGGATTGGGGGACAGAAATGAAAGAGGAAGCCGCCTGGTAGAATTTTGCACAGAGCACAACATAATCATAGCTAACACTTGGTTTAAGAATCATGAAAGAAGGTTGTATGCATGGAAGAACCCTGGAGATACTAAAAGGTATCAGATAGATTATATAATGGTAAGACAGAGATTTAGGAACCAGGTTTTAAATTGTAAGACATTTCCAGGGGCAGATGTGGACTCTGACCACAATCTATTGGTTATGACCTGTAGATTAAAACTGAAGAAACTGCAAAAAGGTGGGAATTTAAGGAGATGGGACCTGGATAAACTAAAAGAACCAGAGGTTGTACAGAGATTCAGGGAGAGCATAAGGGAGCAATTGACAGGAATGGGGGAAATAAATACAGTAGAAGAAGAATGGGTAGCTTTGAGGGATGAAGTAGTGAAGGCAGCAGAGGATCAAGTAGGTAAAAAGATGAGGGCTAGTAGAAATCCTTGGGTAACAGAAGAAATATTGAATTTAATTGATGAAAGGAGAAAATATAAAAATGCAGTAAGTGAAACAGGCAAAAAGGAATACAAACGTCTCAAAAATGAGATCGACAGGAAGTGCAAAATGGCTAAGCAGGGATGGCTAGAGGACAAATGTAAGGATGTAGAGGCCTATCTCACTAGGGGTAAGATAGATACCGCCTACAGGAAAATTAAAGAGACCTTTGGAGATAAGAGAACGACTTGTATGAATATCAAGAGCTCAGATGGAAACCCAGTTCTAAGCAAAGAAGGGAAAGCAGAAAGGTGGAAGGAGTATATAGAGGGTCTATACAAGGGCGATGTACTTGAGGACAATATTATGGAAATGGAAGAGGATGTAGATGAAGATGAAATGGGAGATATGATACTGCGTGAAGAGTTTGACAGAGCACTGAAAGACCTGAGTCGAAACAAGGCCCCCGGAGTAGACAATATTCCATTGGAACTACTGACGGCCGTGGGAGAGCCAGTCCTGACAAAACTCTACCATCTGGTGAGCAAGATGTATGAAACAGGCGAAATACCCTCAGACTTCAAGAAGAATATAATAATTCCAATCCCAAAGAAAGCAGGTGTTGACAGATGTGAAAATTACCGAACTATCAGCTTAATAAGTCACAGCTGCAAAATACTAACACGAATTCTTTACAGACGAATGGAAAAACTAGTAGAAGCCAACCTCGGGGAAGATCAGTTTGGATTCCGTAGAAACACTGGAACACGTGAGGCAATACTGACCTTACGACTTATCTTAGAAGAAAGATTAAGGAAAGGCAAACCTACGTTTCTAGCATTTGTAGACTTAGAGAAAGCTTTTGACAATGTTGACTGGAATACTCTCTTTCAAATTCTAAAGGTGGCAGGGGTAAAATACAGGGAGCGAAAGGCTATTTACAATTTGTACAGAAACCAGATGGCAGTTATAAGAGTCGAGGGACATGAAAGGGAAGCAGTGGTTGGGAAGGGAGTAAGACAGGGTTGTAGCCTCTCCCCGATGTTGTTCAATCTGTATATTGAGCAAGCAGTAAAGGAAACAAAAGAAAAATTCGGAGTAGGTATTAAAATTCATGGAGAAGAAATAAAAACTTTGAGGTTCGCCGATGACATTGTAATTCTGTCAGAGACAGCAAAGGACTTGGAAGAGCAGTTGAATGGAATGGACAGTGTCTTGAAAGGAGGATATAAGATGAACATCAACAAAAGCAAAACAAGGATAATGGAATGTAGTCTAATTAAGTCGGGTGATGCTGAGGGAATTAGATTAGGAAATGAGGCACTTAAAGTAGTAAAGGAGTTTTGCTATTTGGGGAGCAAAATAACTGATTATGGTCGAAGTAGAGAGGATATAAAATGTAGGCTGGCAATGGCAAGGAAAGCGTTTCTGAAGAAGAGAAATTTGTTAACATCCAGTATTGATTTAAGTGTCAGGAAGTCATTTCTGAAAGTATTCGTATGGAGTGTAGCCATGTATGGAAGTGAAACATGGACGATAAATAGTTTGGACAAGAAGAGAATAGAAGCTTTCGAAATGTGGTGCTACAGAAGAATGCTGAAGATTAGATGGGTAGATCACATAACTAATGAGGAAGTATTGAATAGGATTGGGGAGAAGAGAAGTTTGTGGCACAACTTGACCAGAAGAAGGGATCGGTTGGTAGGACATGTTCTGAGGCATCAAGGGATCACCAATTTAGTATTGGAGGGCAGCGTGGAGGGTAAAAATCGTAGAGGGAGACCAAGAGATGAATACACTAAGCAGATTCAGAAGGATGTAGGTTGCAGTAGGTACTGGGAGATGAAAAAGCTTGCACAGGATAGAGTAGCATGGAGAGCTGCATCAAACCAGTCTCAGGACTGAAGACCACAACAACAACAACAACAGAAGCAGTCACAATCAAGCTACAGTAGCCCATAACAAACAATATTGTGAGGTGCTTAAAATGTTAATAGGAAGGTAAAGAGTGTATGGCAAACTAGTAGAATAGCTAATTCACAGGATCCAATTAAAACCATATGGTCAGTTGTGAAGGAAGTGTCTGGTCAGCGGCACAAGGTCGATGATATAAAGGCAGTTCATAGTAAAAATATTTCTGTTACTGATAAATCTGATATATGTACAGTATTTAACAATCATTTTCTGAGCATAGCTGGTGAATTAAAATGAAAATTTAGTTTCTACAGGGAATCATATAACTTTCTTGTCAAATGCCTTCCCGGGATTGATGTCTGAAATACTCCTCTGTGATACAGATAAGGGGAAGATTCAGTCAATAATTAAATGACTATCATGGATGTGATGGAGTTATTGAAAAGGCTGTTTATGTAAGGATAATTGATCATTTTATATCACACTATTTCCTATCAAATCTACACTTCAGCTTTAGAAGTGGTTTAACAACTGAAAATGCTATATTCTCTTTCCTCTGTGAGGCACTGGATGGGTTAAACAAAAGGTTTCAAATACTAGGCATCTTTTTTGATTCAACTAAGACGTTTGATTGTGTTAATCACAAAATATTGCTCCAGAAGCTGGACCATTATGGAATATGGGGAGTTGCTCACAACTGGTTCACCTCTTACTTTAGCAACAGACAGCAAAAGGTCATTATTCACAGCGTTGAGAATGGCTGTGATGTGGGGTCTGGTCAAATGGTGGGTGGTGGGGGGTGGGGGTGGGGGTGGGGGGTGGGGGTAGGGATCAGTGTTGGGGCCACTTCTGTTCCTCATTTATATAAATGCTATGCCCTCTAGTATTACAGGTAACTCAAAAATATTTCTGTTTGCTGATGACATTAGCTTGGTAGTAGAGGATGTTGTGTGCAACATTGGCTCAGTTTCAAATAGTGCAATTCTTGACATAAGTTCATGGCTTGTAGAAAATAAGCTGAGGGTAAATCACAGTAAGACTCAGTTTTTACAGTTTCTAACATACAACTCAACAAAACCTTCAAAGAATGGGCATATGGTTAGTGAAACTGAACTGTTCAAATTTCTAGGTGTTCAAATAGATTGCAAACTGTCATGGAAAACCCACGTTCAGGATTTTGTTCAAAGACTTAATGCTGCCATTTTTACTATTCAAATGGTATGTGAAATGAGCGATCGTTTGGCACGAAAATTAGTCTACTTTGCTTATTTTCATTTGCTTATGATGTATGTTATTATATTTTGGGGTAACTCTTCCCATTCTAAAACCATATCTTTGGCTCAGAAATGGGCAGTTCAGGCAATAAGTGGTGTAGTTCACAAACATTTTGTTGACCCCTGTTCATGAGTCTGGGTATTTTGACATTGGCCTCTCAATATATATATTCCTTACTGTCATTTCTTGTTAACAATATTAGCTTATTCCCAAGAATAAGCAGCTTTCACTCAGTTAATACTCACCAGAAATCAAACCTGCATTTGGATCGGACTTCCTTAACTCTTGTGCAGAAAGGTGTGCAGTATACTGTAGCATCCATTTTCAATAAGCTATTGCTCGAATTCAAAAATCTTAGTAGTAATCCATATGTTTTCAAACCAAAACTGAAGAGTTTCCTTATGGGTCGCTCCTGCTATTCTGTAAAGGAGTTCCATGAAAAATTAAGCTGATTATAGTTGAATTGTTGATTGTGTTTATTTATGGTTTGACTTTTTCGAGTTCATAAACATTTTATTTTTATCTGTTATTTCTTTTATGTTGTAATTTCATGTACCAACATGTACATGGCTTTGGATATTTGCTCCTCAATTTGGTCCTATGGAACTTAACATCTAAGTAAATAAACAAATAACACATGAGTTGATGATTTTTGTGTCATGCAGAGAGGAACTGCAGATAGTAATTTTGTTGTAGATGCTGCTGAGAATGTGCAACAAGCTATTAATAATGTTAACTGTGTTATGGATATTCTGAGTAATGAAGCAGTACAGACACATTTATCTCTGGAGGATACAAACTCATCTCCACCTGTGGTTGGGTCTACAAAGCTAAATCGTGACAGGAGGTTGTGCCTGAGGTGCAGGAGGTTCACAAAAGTGATGACACTTGCAATGTAATGTGGATAAGAGAGACTTTCATACAAAAACTGACCTTTGGCAATGCACAGTAGAAAGTGGGGGACTATTGTTCCAGGTAGCTGTCACCAGTGATAAACATCCACAAGGCTTGTCTGTCATGAAGGAAAAACCAATTATACTGCAGCAAAAATTGCTAATGTTCAATTCACGTGATGTAGTTCACAAACTGCAAGGAAATCTAATATTGAAAGAAGGATCCAATTTGTGATTAGGTGCTTAGCATTACAGTGGAGGAAATAACTGTTGGCAGATTGTGGTTTATGTGTGGACATAGTCTTGGGGGTGTGGTTTCTGAGAAAACCTAATGGAAACTTTTGTCACGTGGACAAAGTAAGAAATGTCAAACATAACAGGTCAAGTGACTAAGGCCATTCACTGTGCAAAGATAATTTGTTAAGGAAATTTGTTAAGAGGGAAAGAATTTTCTAGTACTATTTTTTAATTAGTTACGGGATGGGTCAGTTGTGTAAAAAATGAGGGAAATTCAGTGAACTTACAGCTACATGAGATGGACTGAATTACCCCTAGCCAATAAAGAATAGGTAATTGGGATTTGTTATGGACATCACGGAATTTATTGAATAACTCTACTGTTAATTATTAGGGGACACATTGAAAGCAAAGAAGCTGGTAATGTTATTTAATTGGTTTTTAAGTGGTAATTGAATGGATTAATGGTCATTACAGTAAGGAGAAAAGCTATTGCGCTAATCATTGAAATGGCGTTTAGATGAAGTACACTGTCTATGAACCTTAGGGCTTGAGCTGACTATTGTAGGGGTAAAGCTGAAAGTACTGTACACAATTATCAATTTTCAGGATGTATGTCGAGTCTTTGCAGAGTTACCATGGGCTGAGCTCTGGAGGCTAGATCTGCCAATGAGGGGAGGTTGTATAGTGTCATCACAATTTTTGACATGGCTGAATAAAGTAACGATGTCACCACAGCACATGCAAGAGGCCCGGGCTGACCACATGCTTGACAGTAGAACAAAAAGTCTACTTACAACACCTAGCAATTACCACATCACTGGGCCAGCCGAGATCAGAGTTTTAAGATTATCAATGGAAAACAAAGGCAGAGCCACTGAAGTCTTGGAAACCTGACTCTGTTGGGGCTTATGTGTTCGGGATCAATTCTTCAGCAAAACATGTATGCCCCAAGCCCATATATATACCACTCGTATTTCGGCAGATGGATGAGGTCTGACAACCTCAATCTTGAGTGGACAGGTCTACACTGGTCTGTGAATCAAATAGAACCCACAACCTGCCACCAAGACTTGACCTACTCTATCTGCAGACCTATGGCTGGTTCTGAGAGTGATCCTGGCATCACCATTCCTCTTGGTGTGATGCGGTGAGCTGTCAGAGATTGCAGGCCCTTTACTTACCTCAGCACCTTGCACGTGCCATCTGTAGCAACCACTCTGGTGTGCATTGCCATTGCTGAGCATCAATGAGTGTTTTCTAGTTCGCGCACTAATAAAATGAATGTTTAACCAATGATATTTGTGTGACACATTGGACTGCAACCAGACACCCAATTCATGCTTCACAGCTGACCTGCCCAGGATGATGAACTACTGCCTTCCTATTGTTTACAGCCTAGTTCCACCTCCCACCATAGTCCCATTGACTCTTGGCCCATACAGAATAATAACATTCTCCCCATAGATATAGAAAAACATTTGCATCATTACTATGGGCATTAGTCCTACAATGAATTATACTGTTTATTTCACCACTTGTCACTCCATCTTCTTAAACTCAAATATAACACATATTTTCTTCAGCTGTATACATTAAAGTGATATTTACCAGCATAATAGTTGTCATGTCATAAAAAGTGTTCTGCAAACACATTTTTATACTAAAGGACAGAAATATGATGAATTTTTGCATCAGCATAGTATTTTCTTTGATTCCTCCATTCACAAAAACTTTTGACTGTTAAAATAACTTTATTCATTGCAGTTTTTGTAATTTCTCTTTTGGATCTGTATTTTCTTCCATTTCTATTTCTTCATAATATTGTATGACACATCTCAGAATTTAACATTCTCTGAGAACCCTCCAAATATTTTGTATATATTTTTCCAACTAGTTGTAAAAAAGTAATAATATTTATGTTGTTGATGCTGAATCACGTAATGTATTTATTTATTGCATGTACAATATTTCTAGCATGCAGTAGGAAGGTAACCCAGCTCCAGCAACAAGGACGGACAAATATAACCCTTCACTGCAGTGATGATGGTAACTTTGAGGTTCTTCAGTGTGATTCAGAGATCTGTTGGTGTGCTGATGAGAAAACTGGGAACCCAGTTTCAGTTTTTGTTCCAGAAACCATGATGACCACTCTCCCCTGCTGTGAGTAATTGTTGTCTTTTCAAGCTATGCTATAGTTCAGTCAGTTCATATGCTTTAGAATGTTTCCCAGTTACATACCTACACAATATCTAAGCATACTCAGTGTTATGCATTAATTACTATAATTGTTAATATACTGTGATAGAGAGATAGAGGTATTATGAGAGTTAGGACATAATTATGTATATCATAAAATCATCCATAATGTAGTTTGTGTAGAACTAAATTAAGGATTCTATTAGAGCTAGCCATTCGTATACACAAATTTCCTCTCAATAGTTCTAAAGTAACTACTCTTTTGTTGCTGAAATGTTACATGTAGTTTTCTGCCCTTGTTTCTCCCCTTCTGCTTCCTCTCTTCATTCATTCCTTCATTCATTATGTTTCATAATATCTGTGATTATGCCATTATTTTGTGTTTCCAAATAACATCATTTTTCATAAGGATTAAGTGTAATATTTAAGAATATTTTGTATTTTGAGCACACATTAGTGTCCTGCTGAATTCATTACTTGAATATTTCATTTCATGATTCCTATTTTTTAAATATTTCTTTGAATTTTAAATCACATATCAGCATCTCTAGGCCTAAATTTTTGCTGTCCAGAGGTTAATGAATTTCCATATAAAAGTATTTTATTTTTATTGTTACTCAAAAATACTACACACTAAGTGTTATATAACTTAAATGTTGACTCTATAGTATAAGGATGTACTTTTATTAGTTAGTCCATGTTTTTGTATTTCTTGTACACAACAATAAGGGTGAACTGTTTGAGTTTCTGTAGAAATGTATTTCTGGGGTGAAGTGCAGCTCTTGTAATAGATGACTTCATCAAGTGGATGGAAGTGCAGTGGCAAATGGAACTGTAAGTGAGGTTCTTACATGGTATTATTGTGTCTATCTGAGGGACAGGATAATATCTGAACAGGAGAGGAAAAGTGATGACCCTTAAGGCAGAGCTTGATATTACTAGCAATTAACTGCAAAGGTTAATGAGAAGTTGAAAATAGTAGCAGAAATGGGTGTCACAAGAAGAGAGAAGTATTTAATAGTTCTATCAAAGTTCCTTTCACACTAAATCTTCAGTAAAATCTATATTATTCTCACATCTCATCAAAATGCAAGTGCATTAATCTGGATAAGAATCAGTACCAGAGCAATACAAGCAATTGATATAGGATGGTAGCTGAACATTCAGAGCTCTAAGTCATAAATGAGTACAATCTTGTTCAGATAATTTAGAATCCCAGTGTTTTACATCTCATAAATAGGCCATTGAGATGGCTCAATTTACTCCACATAGGCACAAGACTCAAACACAATGCACACAGTAACATAGAGACTAACCTTGACAAATTTAAATAATGAAGAGCATGTGGACTCCCAGGGGGGGAGGGGGTTATTTTTTTAACAATTTACAAAATTCTTTGATTTATTATAAGAACAATTTCAATTAGTTTTTAGCTATAGTAATAATTTTACCACTTCTTTCAAATTGTAAATTATACAATGTTTTCATTCATTATCGACAACATTATGACCTTTTGTGAAAATTATACTCTTTTTGCATTAGGTTCATTTTACATTTATCATACAAAATTTTACTTTTGAAACTTGTCCATCTATTTTTCAGTCAGTATTTATGATGAAAATATTGTTTCAAATCTACTTTTCCTGAATAGGAGATTTTTTTGTTCACAAATTTATAATATTTAATTACTGCCAACAGTGAAAATACAATATCACTGCTGCATTATCAATCACAAAATTATATTTAAGAACATTAAACGAAAGAGACAGTCTTTTGTTTACCTGTCAACATTTAACCAATAAAGTAAAATACAATTCTTCCTGACAGGCAGTGCATTAGATGACAAAAACCATGAGTATCACATAATTCACTAAGCTGTGGTACGAGATTACTAGCTGAGGCAGTTGTATTACACTCTGCTAGATCAGTTAGGTAAGGAAGATTTCCTAGTATGCAAAGATTTAGCAACAGCATAGTAGGCTTCCAATATGAAATCGATGGTTTTACATAAATCTGGAAAAAAAGAAGGAAGTCCTGCTGTTAGGTGGTAGTCATGGAAGAGGCGTGAACCAGTCGTTGCACTCAGAATTAGGAAACAAGAATCATTTCCCAAACTTCTTCAAGCCAAGTGTGTGCTATAGTCAAATGGTAGAAGATCTAGGTTTCTCATACAAAAATTTTGGAAATGAGGTTCCTGTTTTGATAGTGGGTGAAGCAGGAAACAGTACTGACAGGGCGCAGAGCTATGGTACTGAGAGTAACCTACTAAAAATAATGTCAGATATGGATGATACACATACTGAGTTCATTCCTGTTTTGAGACATTATCACTAGCTCAAGACAAAAAGCTCTGTGAGTCAGCTAAACATGGAGTCAGATTGATTGCTTATGTCAGTTAAGGGTTATGCACAAATTTGAAGGAAAACATCTTAGAGGGAGAGTATTTTCAGAATACCTAAGCGTGTTATAAGAAATATTTATTAAGGTCCTTTGTTATCACCAATATTTTTATTTTCTCAAAAATAGCAAGAAGCAAAATGTAACACATAGACCAAAAACAGCCTCTACAAGGGCTTGAAGGCTTAACATTAGTACTGGTAGAACACTGACACATGGGTACATATGTATTTATAACCTGGTAGAGCATATTAAATGTTGTGTAGATAATGCTGAAGAGCTGGACTGGAGTACAAAACTTTCTGTTGCACAGCCCCTCCACTACATATTCACATAAACTCTGAAAATTAATGTATTAGATTATTTCATAATTAGCACGAGTACTGTAATACAATAGTTTTTAGTTATGTTAAGTCATTTCATTGCATTTTATTTAAATTAAATTATATGTATATCTTTGACTTTCTTCCACATTCCAGACACTCCTCTCTGTGGTAATGATTAATATACAATAAGGTGAATCACATAATGAAGGAAGACCTAATGGGATGTTGCAAAATTCAGTGTATACATCAACAAAGTGACACAGATGTTGGAACTTGCATAAACAATTATTAAAGTACTATAAGTTATTTGTATTTACCAGAGCTAGATTTAACACAATACAACTAACAGGAATATCATGACTGAAAAATACTACTGCTTCTCATTTAAATTAAACAGCTACTGTTATCTGTTACTGATACTTTAACATAGAGTGTGTAAACAATAGCTGTTTTAATGTACTGCAAGGTGGGTCAAGATGAACACTTGCAATTTGTCAAGTCAGGAAACACCCTTAAATGGCCTACAAAAGCCACCTAAGTTACAACATATTTATTTATTGCTTTTATGTATTACATAGATCCATTTTTACATGGTATCCACAGATGTGGAACAAGTCAAAACATTTAATTCATTATTACATTTGTTTCCATCAGGACAATAAACAAAAATTAAGAATACAAATTCAAAATAATAATAAAGTAACACAATCAGTAAGTTCTAGTCATGCTCACAAACAGAGGTTAAGATACAATTTTCAGATCTTATCTAAACAGTTTTTTAAGGTGAAAGTGACCATCTTATTTACTCACAGATCTCCAATTAATCTAATTAAATCAGTGAAATATATTGAATCAGGATTACATGACAATACATGGTAAATAATCTTAGCTATCCCTGCTATAGAATTCTTCTAGAGAATAGAAACTTTTTTGAAGTAAGAACTCATTTTGCTTACTTTTAAATAGTACATTATTACCTCATACACTCTTAATGTTATGTGAAAGTGCATTGAAGATTTTTGTGCTCATGTATTTTACACCTTTTTGCACTAGAGACAAATTTTTCAAGTCACAGTGTATGTCACATTTCCTTCTTGTGTTGTGATGATTCATTCATTTCACATTGACAGGGATTGTGAAGTATGAATGTCATGACTGAAAAGCAATATTGTGAAGTAATGGTTAATATTCCTATTTGCTTAAAAATGTTGCAACATGAGGTTCTTGGAGGCACTCCACACAAAATTCGGACAACATTTTTCTGACTTGTAAAGACTTTTTTTGACAGTGATGAATTGCCCCAGAAGATTATTCTATAACACATAAGTGAATGGAAGCAGCTAAGTAAGCAGATTTTGAGATATTTTATATCTTCAATTTTTGCGATTATCTGGATGGCAAATGTTGTTGAAGTAAGCCTTTTCAGGGTTTGGTGGATGCAGTGTTCCCAGTTAAGCCTGTTATCTATATGTATGCCCACGAATTTCAAACAATCTACCCTCTGCACCTGCTGGCTCTCATGTGTGATGTTTATCTCCTGCTGGCTTTTGTGACCAGAATGGAAATTAATGGAATTGGTTTTGCTGAGATTCATTGACAGAGAATTTACTGTGAATCAATTCAGAACGTCCTCAGGTAATTGGCTGACACTTAATTCTACATCAGGGGATGTCTTATTGTTTATCACAGTACTTGTGTCATCTGCAAACATTGTAAAGTTGCTTGCTTTGTTTGAGGACAAAGGTAGGTCATTGATATATATGAGAAATAGCAGGGGACCATGGACAGAACCTTGTGGGTCTCATAATTTACTGTTCCCCAGTCAGACTCTACTCCTTCTACCTGCGTACTGTTCCCATCTAACACTATTTTCTGTTGCCTGCCCTATGGATATGATTTGAGCCAGTTGCCCATTTGTCCTCGGAGTCCAAGGTGGCATGCTTTCATTATAAGTATTCTACGACTGACGCAGTTGACAGATTGAAAAATATCCCCACAGGCAATGTCTTTTTGGCAAGGCATTCCAAAATTTAATGGTAAATGGAAATATACCTTCAGTTGTGGTGATACTGTCTCTGAAATCAAACTGGTTTTCCCCAATTATTGCAAAGTTTTCTAGGCAACTGACTATCCCAGCATATATAATTTTTTAGGGAATTTAGAAAATCTAGTCTAGAGTGATATAGGATGATAGTATGTAACATTTGCAGCATGACCCTTTTTGTAGAGGGGCTTTACAATAGCATACTTCATCCTGTCAGGGAAGATACCTTGTTTCAGAGAGAAATTGAATATATGATTTACGATTTCACTGAACTAATTGCAGCAGGCTTTTAGCAGTTTGCTGGAGATGTCAACAGCAGTTGAATTTTTGCTTTTTAAAGAAATAATGGTTTTTCTTACTTCCTGCACTGTTGTAGAGGCTATGCCTATCTACTCTATGGAATTTGTGAAATGACCTTTCACTATTTTTAAGGCCTCTTCTAAGGATCCATTGTGTACTGTTTTCTCAGCAACACTTAAAAAGTGCTCATTAAAATTTTTTTCCACAGTCTCTTGATTTTGTACTTGTCTACCTTCATTACTGTGTACAATGCTTTTGGGACCTATTGGGGCAATTTGCACCGGTCTCACTCCTTATCTCTTCCCATAGTGTTTTGATTTTGTCACTAGATTTATTAATTTTGGAGTACAGATACAAACTTTTTGACTTCTGAATAACTTTACTTATTATTTTACAATATTTTTTATAATGATTTAGGTGGTTGTGGTTGTCTGAAATTTTTGTGATGATGTACAGCTCTAGTCTCCTTTTGCATGATATCTTAATACCAGTGGTTACCCAGGGCTTTTTGGTATATTTTTGTGGTTTGGGTCTGACACATATTTTTGGGAGGGTACTTTCAAATATCAGTGCCACTTCATTACTGAAAAGATTGTACTTGGAATCAGCATTTTCTAAATTATACACAGGTCTCCAGTCTGTGGCTCAGAGATGAGATTTAAAAGTCTAGATAGTTTCATCATTAATTGTCCCACCATTATCATAAATACTTGCACTATTTATAGCGAGTCTTTGTCCATCATGGCCAGAGAGACCATTTAGTACTTGCCTGGTAGTTGTATCACCTACTTTGGTCTGGTCTATAAATATACTATCGATCAATGTGCTTCTACATGAAATTATTGTAGTAGGGTGCTAACTACAGAAGCAAGATTATATGTGGACTTCAGATTTGTAGGTTTAATCTGTCTCGGGAATTTGTTAGAAAGTTTACACTGAAGTCTCCAAGCACTATTACCGGTATTTTGTGTTTGAATGTGTATTTTAGAAAAGCATCTAACTTCTTCAAAAAGAGACTAAAGTTCCCTGAAGGTGCTGTGTACATTGTAACTACTGATGTATGGAAATTATTCAAAAACAGTTCTGTGGCACACACTTCCATATATTGTTATAAACAATAATTCTGCATCAATTTTTAACATAAATGGCAACACCACTTCATCCTTTACTCTTTCTACAAAGTGATGATGCTACGTAATAACTATTTATCGTAAGTTTTTCTATGCCAGAATTAATATGGTACTCACTAAAGCACAAAACATGGGTGTAATCTATACCTTGTGGCTCTTGGATATTGATTGTAAGTTCATTGATCGTACTGCAGAGGTATCTAATGGTTTGGTGATATGTTGCCAGTTTTTGTTTAGCAGAAGCAATTACACTGTTTTCTCTAAAAAGAAGTTTCAGTTGAAGGTCTGGGCAAGGAATTTTTCACTATCCATTTCTCCAATTTGGTCGGTTCCCACACACTGATAGTACTTTTACTTCATTTTTTTACCAGTCAGTTGTCCAATGTAGTCTACCTATACCCAGTCCTACAATTATCTTGTGTAGTTGTACACTCTACATTCAAAACTGATTGTCCTGGGTTCGCATTGTTCCTTGTATTTGCAGTTATGTTACAAATTATTTTAAATGGTTTTTCCCATACCAGTTGAGATGAAGGCCATGAGTGGTGTAAAGTTCTCTACCAAATTTGTGAGCTTCAATCCTAAGAATATTCACAGAACTGCAGCAGATTTCTCTATAATGTCTATTTGTAGTTATTACTGCCTTGTTTACACATGAGGATTGTATTAAGTCATATCTGTGCAGAATATCAAATATAATTACATTAGAATGCTTCAAGTGGTTTAGAGCTGTTCTTAACACATTAGCAGCATGCAAACCTTTGTTGTGTGCTATATCATTTGATCCACCACAGACCACAATGTAGCCTTTCTTGGTCATCTTTTAAGAAGTAACTGTTACTGTACTTGGCCAATGCGAGCTTCTGGTTTGATATAACCTAGGGCACTTACCTCTTTGTTAAACTTCTTTATTTTGTGGACAACACCTTAAAGGTGACTATCACCCAGTAAGTGCACACTGTATAAGGTATTGGCTGAAGTCATCCATGAATGTTAAAAGTCCCTTGTTCTTGCACTTACAAAATGTGAAATTGATATTTGTGTAAATTTTACATCAAAACATTGTCAATTATAACAACATAAAACTAACAATTATATTGTTTTAATAATATTAGAGAAGGAAAGTTGCTACTCATGATATAGTGGAGAAGCTGAGTCGTGATAGGTACAACAAAAAGATTCACACAATTATAGCTTTCAGCCATTAAGGCCTTTGTCAGCAATTGACAGACATACACACATGCACACACACACTCACACAAATGCAACTTGCACACACGTCTGCAGGTATGTGTGTCTATTGCTGACAAAGGCCTTAATGGCTGAAAGCTATAATTGTGTGAATCTTTTTGTTGTGCCTATCGCGACTCAGTATCTCCACAATATGGTGAGTAGCAACTTTCCTTCTCTAATATTGTTACATCCCATCCTGGATTTTCCATTGCATAATTATATTGTTTTGTTTGTCATGCATTCTTACTATGAAACTACTGTGGTCGTCAGGATTAAGTTTAGGTCAAGTTGTAAACATGATTAATTTTTGCATACTGTTTATAAAAGTACTTTATCTTTTGTTACCTTCATGGGAAAGCTTAAATAAATAATGTTGATGAAAAAGTTGGTTATGTCAGTGATGCAAGAGAGTGCGAGGTTATTGAAAAGTACAAGTTTTATTTCATGTGTTTTTATCCTGTCTGTCATATAACAATGGTGTATGTGAGTAAGGCAGTCATGATCACTGGAAACTCAGATAATTTTTATTCCTTTCATTGATGACTACAGCTGTGCTTACAGCACCTGTTACTCACCTGAACATTACCGAAAGGTTGTAATTGAAGTAGTGGATTTTTTAATGAATGTACAGTCAATAACGAACATGAAGTACTTTGAACATATTTACAATATTGTGTGGCATGTGTATACTGTTGCTTAGGTGATTTTGGTGGGCCAATTTGAGACTGAAACCTGGGTTGATAGGATATAAGTGTCCTATATCAATTTGTTAATCTCAACTTTCTCTATGCCACTGTCACTCATTGTAAACAGTTATTTATTATTTACACCCTGTATACATATGGGGGACACTCTGAGATTATCATACAACGGCAGTTATATTTGTACAATAAAATAGAGACCTGTTTACAATAAACACTACTACTTCTCTACTACTTCTCATGCAGCAAACAAGAATCTTCCACCCTTGAATTTAAATTATCAGATCATTCTTAGAAGGAGTGGCTAATACAATACGTTTTCAATTTTCTTTTGAATTTATTGAGATTTTCAACCTTTTGCTTTATGTCATGTGGTAGCCCATTGGAGATCTTTCTCACCACCATAGACAGCTCTGCCCCCCCTCTGAATCTTATACCAGGAAGGAAAGTATATTATTTTTCTATCGTTCATGTCGCTGTTCTTGCTTCTCACTTGTTTTAGAGGAATACTTACTGTATTTTTAACTGTAGTGGTCCAGATGATAATTTTGTTAGACAAGAGAGATAAAATATTTAAAATGGTTCAATATGACTTTGATACATCTAAATGCAAAACAAGCTGAGCTGAGCTTCTTTATTGATTTATTTGTTTGTTAGATATATTTATGCTTCTTATCCAACTGAATTTTGCACATATTGTTTAATGTGTTACTGATTGTTAATATCCATTTCTGAAGAGTTTTATTCCTTTGAAACTGAATAACATGAGACCAAATATTGTCAACATTTAAGCACCATAGTTAGAAAAAACATTTACTATCTCTTTAAATGTGATTTGTTGAAGCTTTTTGCTCCTAAAACCATGATGTTTTTAGAAATTGCATAATGGCATTCTCTTCTCATTTCATCATTCCATCTATATCTACCTGACTCTGCATTGCTTCTAAAACTTTTAAGATATCTACCTCCAAGAGAAAATTCTACAACTGATTTGTAAGTCTCTTTCACAGACAGCTGCAGTTCTCCCAACTCTTGCTAACAAGGGAACCTCCCCATCGCACCCACCTCAGATTTAGATGTAAGTTGGCACACTGGATAGGCCTTGAAAAACTGAACACAGATCAATCGAGAAAACAGGAAGAAGTTGTGTGGAACTATGAAAAATAAGCAAAATATACAAACTGAGTAGTCCATGCACAAGATAGGCAACATCAAGGTTAATTGAGCTCAGGAGCGCCGTGGTCCCGTGGTTAGCGCGAGCAGCTGTGGAACGAGAGGTCCTTGGTTCAAGTCTTCCCTCTAGTGAAAAGTTTAATTTCTTTATTTTCGCAAAGTTATGATCTGTCCATTCGTTCATTGATGTCTCTTTTCACTGTAATAAGTTTAGTGTCTGTGTTTTGCTACTGCACCGGTAAATCGTTCGATTAGTAGACGAAAGGACATGCCTCTCCAATGGGAACCGAAAACATTTTATCGCAAGGTTATAGGTCAACCAATTCCTCCACAGGAAAACGAATCTGATATATACGACACTGGTGATGGCATGTGCGTCATATGACAGGAATATGTTGTCGACCCACTTAACTTGTACACTTGGCGAATGGGTAAAAAGATTCTTCTACCTTACCCGATTTCGGTTTTCTTGTGGATGTGATAATCACTCCGAAAAAAGTGATGAAAACATAAGAGTTTGTCACATAAACTGAAAATAAAAAATTAAACTTTTCACTTGAGGAAAGACTTGAACCAAGGACCTCTCATTCTGCACCTGCTCACACTAACCACGGGACCACGGTGCTCCCGAACTCACATCAGCCTTGATGTTGCCTATCTTGCGCATGGACTACTCAGTTTGTATACTTTGGTTATTTTTTCGTAGTTCCACACAACTTCTTCCTGTTTTCTCGATTGATCTGTGTTCAGTTTTTCAAGGCCTATCCACTGCGCCAACTTATAACTAAATCTGAGGGGGGTGCGATGGGGAGGTTCCCTTGTAAGAATTCTATATAATATAACCACAGCTGAACATCCCTGAATATATTTACATATTTTACCTACATAAGCCAGGATGGCTCCTAATTATAAGTTGTTATCACAATCTTCCTTCCCTATTCATGGTGCATTATTAGTAATCTGAAATTAACAACTTATTGTCAACCTGTTCTTATTAACAAGTTCTTTAGTGTATTTAATTGTTATTTATGCAGCATACTGATGTGTTGCATGATAATGTGATAATCTAACAGAGGCCATAAAGAGGAAAAACTGAATACTTATATTACCTGTACAAATGTAAACAAACAATTTGGCTTCTTCCAAACTTCATAAACCAAAGCAACAGTATGTTACACATATGAAATAAGTACCTTGTCTTGTTTGCTGTGTTGACTGTTTATGATTCCCTGCACACCTCATTGGGATTGTCAAACACTATAACACCACCACATAGTAGATTCATCAATGCATTCAGACGGCTGCTCTAGAAGTTAAAGGTCACACAAACTCCCATTATTTAGATGCACTGTGACAGAATGCAGATGCACACACATGTGTGTGCACGTATGTGTACACATATAGAGAGAGCACTGACATACATTTCTGTTGAGGAAGAGCAATATAGACTTTAAACTTATTTAGTGTGTGATTTTTACATTTTATTAGAGTGTCATGGCTCCCGCGGAAAATGGGAACAGGTAACTGGCCACAGCAGAACATTTTTAAAATCATAGCAAAGTGAGTGCAATTACCAAGTTTTGGTGAGGCTAGTCTTGAAGAATTGCAAAATTGTACAGCAAAGGTGACAACTGAATGGAATAAATATTTGATACTTCTCTTTTCCCAAACAAAATCTGACATGATTTTCCCAAACTGGGTGGTTATATTTAAAGTGCAGCTACACGTGGAGTTCTAGTGTGTGCTGTAACTATCATATACAGGTGAAACATGGCAAATATGCTAATGCATTAATATGGAACTGATCTATGCTGGAAAAAATTAGTCCCAATTCTGGCCACCAGGTGCAAATCTGGTGCTATTCAGTATCTCATCAACTATGAAAGTGTGAAACTGTTAATGTAAGAATGTAAATAATCTTTGATGTGAGAATCACTAACTTTTTTTTTTTTTGTGCGTTGTTAACCTACTTGTATATTTTTATGTTAATGTTCTAAAAGTTCTATTAAAATTGTAATGTCTAAGTGACAAGTAAATTCAATTACAAATTTTCATGTATATGTATTTTAAATTGTAATGTTTATTGACAAGTCCTATATCATTTCGATGATGTACTACAAGGACGCTAATAAATTGAATTGAATTGAATCTCTGGTATTCATATTGAATGAACAGCATAAGCGATGGTTAATAATAAAATCAGCATTATGGCTTTCTCACTTGTTTGACCTTTTCTGCCCACATCCCATTCCTAATCTGTTACATATGGAAATATTTCTATATGTCTTTCTTGCATCCACAGGATTAAATTTGCACCTGATGACCAAAATCGAAACTAATTTTTTCTAGTATAAATCAGTTCTGTATTAATGCCTTACAATATCTACCAAGTTTTGCTGTCATACAGTAATTATGGCTAACTATGAACCTCTATGAGTAGCTGTACTTTAATTATAACCACAAAGTACTTAGTATTATTGTTAAAACAGCAATCTTCAAACCCCAAACTATCAAAGGAAACACCATAATGACTGAAAGATAATCAGTGGTAAATGGAAGAAATAGCGTAATCTATTTATTTCTACTTTTCTGGGTCTCTGAGAGCAGAGTAAATTTCAGTACAAGTAACACTCCAAAAAGCAGGATTCTTCATTGAAAGAGCATCCTACAGGAAAAGAAAATCCTTTTCTTTTTTCAATGCTGGTGCAGGATATAGAAAATTAAGCTGCTCAGAATATATAATAATAATAATAACTGTCTTTACTGATGTAAGGATGTAATGTATGATTTATTTAGAAGCTAATATACTTTATCAGACACTTTTGCCTGCATTCATGCAGATCCATGTGTACATGGACAGGCATTTCAAACGTATTTGTGTTACCAGGTAACAAAATTGAACTTATGCATATTAACTAACATGTAATAATTATTTTATTTGTGCAACAGTAGGTCATAAATAATGACAATGAAGTCTTTCCTATGATTAAAACAGTACATCAGACACAAGATTTCCATTGCTTACTGTTACTCATATTTCATTTGAACTACTGAGTGGTTGACTTTCCAGTTTCAAATCCATGGTGCAAATTATTTATTAGCATTTCTTTATTTATAAATTTGGTTAATTTCCAATAAAGCAATTTTTGAAGAATTTTGCTGAAGCCTGATAAAACTAATGTTTCAGATGATGCAGCAAAAGTTGGAACTCAGTATTTGAGACAGTGTGAAAGTATGGAATATGCTCAGAATGTGATACGTGAGAAACTTGAAATCCATGGAACAATTTACGCAGAAATGCCATACGTGAACTGTGACCGTGATGGCAGCTATGGACGTATTCAACAGCAAAGTTCTCAGTAAGTACCATGCACTAACAAACAGATTTACATTTACAAAATATGGAATGACTTATCAGTTGATACATTTGCTCATAATTTGTAGAGTTCACTAAATGTTAGTTCTTACATTTTATGAAGTTTTTCTGAAAATAACATACCAAAACAATGTTAGTATCATCTGAGCAGCAAAATGTTCTTATCAGAAACAGATTTCCTGTCTGTGTGTCATATAATTATCTCATTTGTAGATCTGTTGAATCACTCCATAACATGAAGTGAATGACTAAAAATAGTTCTGAAAATAAATTTGCTTCTGAACAAATTTACTTCTGGCATATGTCAGTTTTATTATGTTCATGTAGTTCCTCTACTATTGTGCCCTATTCAGGTTCATGTGCATCTAAATATCTAGCATGGTTTATTGAATGTTAAATGTGTTTGTGTACTGCAGCAGAATCTTATCAAAAGACCTCTCACAATATCCAAATAAATTCAAGGAAGACACTGGAAACAAAATTTGGGGTAACAAAGTAAAATCAGAAACACTGACCTCCATTTTCAAATATTCTTTTACAAAGAAGATTCCAAAGTACTGCCTCAATTTAATTCTTGCACCACTGCAAGAATTAATGACTTAAATGTTAGTGCCAATAGCTTCCATAAACAGCTACTAATATAAAACTGAACAATGCCCCAGGGCCTGATGGAATCCCTGTCAGATCCTATACAGAATTTGCATTTGATTTAGCACTTAATGTAGCCACAAACTAATATAGAGCTTTTAAACCATAAACTTTGCCCAATGGTTAGAAAAAAAGCACAGGTCACACCTGTCTGGAAAAGGGTAGCAGAAGTGACCCACAAAACTACTGTCCAATTTCATTAATGTCCACTGGCCATGGATCAAGGCAAGTTGATGGATGTAGCATTTCCTGACTTCTGAAAAAAAGAAATCATTAGAATCATTACCTGGCCTAACATGCATGAGATGCAAAACACAATTTGTGATTGGATTATGGATTTGTTAATAGCAATGATACAGCATGTTATCTTGGATGGAGAGTCATCAACAGATGTAGGAGTACTATCAGATATGCACCAGGGAACTGCATTGAGACCCTTAATGCCCATGGTGAAAATTAATGTTCTAGTTGACAATATTAACAGAGGCCTTAAATTTTTTCTGGAAGATGCAGTTATCTACAATGAAGTATGATCTGAAAAGAAGATGCACAAATATTCCATCAGATCTTGATAACGTTTCAAATGGTGCAAAAACTGGCAACTTGGAATAACATTCAGAAACATAAAACCCCGCACTTCACAAAAAGCAAAAGCATAGTATCCTATGATTATGATATCAATGAATGTCAACTGGAAGCAGCCAACTCATACCTGGCAGTAATTATTTGAGGGGATATGAAATAGAATGTTCACATTCACTTAATCATAGGTTAACCAACTGGCAGAATTTGTATTTATTGGTAGGACACTGGGAAAATGCAATAATTTTGCAAAGGAAATAGCTTACAAAACAGTTGTGTGACTCATCCTAGAATATTGCTTAACCAAAATAGGGTTAAGAGGGGATAATAAAAGTGTACAAAAAGGACATAATAAATGTCACAACTTTGGTTAATTCATGGTAGAGCAATAAACAACTGCTGAAAAACTTGAAAAAGCAGGTACTTGAAGTCAGACACAAAGAATCCTGAAAAGCCCATTAACAAATTTTTTAAGAACCAGTATTAAGCAAAGAATCTGTGCACATTCTACAACCAGCACTGAACTGCTCCCTAAGGACCACAAATCTAGATTATTCTAACTACAGTCACTCTCACAGTGTTCAATTCAAAAATGGAATGAGAAATCCTAATACAACGGGGAGTATCCTGTACCTTGCACTTCATACCACTTTTCAGAGAATTGATGTTGATGTAGATGTAATGCAGTAATAGCCGATGTTATTTTAACACAAATATCAAACTATACCATTGTGGAATCCTTTTCTAAGAAAATTTTGCTAGTGAAATTCAGGTTTTATGGAATTAATCCTGTACTTAAAAATGTCCTTGCCATTTTAAATCAAAAGAATGCAGATAATTGTACCAAATTATGCTTTGAATAGAGAGAGATCACATTTATCTCACTAGAGAATAACCATTACTATACCCATATAAGGTTAAATATCAGATAAACTATGCTTTCATTTATGCAAGTGGCTTTCCACGTAATACAAATGAATCAGGATGAATTCATTCTTAATGTGATATTATATGAATATTATAATCCAGTTATAAAAAGTAATAACATAAACTTTTGAAAGGGTTGTTATCAGGTTTTATGTGAATGCTAAGGATATTCACTGCTGTGTATTCAATTGCACAACATAAATGATTAATACGGTACATTGGCAATAACTGATAAACCAAATGAATCTTCAAAATATGTAGTAAAAATAATTCAACTGAAATAATTAAAAAAGTCTTGAGCTTCTTAAATAAATTTTTATAACCGCTTTTGGACTTCACATCATCAAAATGTTGTACATATTTTCATTTAATAATGTACAGCATAATTTTAATTTTTGGTTTATGTCATATTTAAGAAAGAACATTGTTACTGTGCAGAAATAAAATAGGGAACAATATCATCTGCTCACCCACAATTATCTTCTATACAGCTGTTTAAACATTTTACATTTGCCTTGAAATTAACTTGCTGGCTGTGAATGTCTTGATGTCAGCTGTGTTAGGTGTAAATCTACTACCCAATAGTGACATATGAAAATTTGAGCTGGACTGGAAGCATGCACAGACAGCCATAGTGGTTAAGGTGATTGCTGACATTAAGTGGGAAACCCAAGTTTGAGTCCCGGTCTGGCACAAATTTTTATGTGTCACTGTTGGGTAGTAGATCTATTCCCAATGCAGGTGATGTCAAGGAATTTCCAATCAGTGAATTAACTTCAAAAAGTTTTTGTACAGCTGTGGATCATTAACAGCGTCTGTTCTTCCAGATGTGCATTTGAATGTTGCAAGCCTAGGCAGACACACAACAATAACATTGGTCTGAATTCCTCATTGCATCATTCTCCCTGTTCCAGGAATCCAATTAATGCTCTGAGCATTAGGGGATGAATTTAGTAGACTATGATATAAGGGTGTAGAACAGTGACACAGATAGCTGAAGTGATAAAGGTGACCACTTCCAATAAGTGGGAAATCCAGGTTCGAGTCCTGATCTGGCACAAATTTTAATGTCAGTATTGGGTAGTAAATCTATATGTGTTACATAGCTAATGTCAAGGAATTTGCAGTCAGTGAATTAATTCTGATATATTTTCTGACAGCTGCGGATTGTCAACTGTGTCTGTTCTTTCTGACATGCACATTAATTTTGTATTTACATTCCATCAACCCATGGCAGGTTTCTCTAATATCCAGGTTTCCTAGCTTGACAAGAAATGCAGTAAAGTTAACACAGTCAAACTGTTTTTCAAGATCAAGGGATACTGCAATGAGATCCTCCCCCTCATTCTTTCATATGCTACCTTCCATTTTGAGTTGTTTATAGGAAACTTGGGGAGTGACTAAAATGCTTTGTTATGTGTAACTCAATTTACCTACAGAAAGAAAATCATTAGAACTCTATGGCATTCAGACATGTAAGGGGCAGGAAGGCACCACACTACAATTATAATTCATGGAAATGACTATTAATACCAATGAGAAAGTAAACAGTCATCAACAGTGTGTAGCCTTAATTGATTTTCAGAAGCATTCAGATGACTCACAAGTAATATGCGAGTAACCTTAGCTGTAAAGCTTCCCCATTAATCCAAAAAACACTATCCCAAAACACAGTAATTAATTACCACTACTCCCACAAAAATTTAAACATCAAATATTATAATTAGCCTGGGTGAATCACTGGTGTATTCGTGAATCAACAAAAAAAGTTATTGCTTCAGTCATGCTTACAGTTAAGTAACTGTTGGTTCACTTCTGACTTGAACAACAACAATACTTCTATAAATAGTGACAAGTGTATCACTTGACAAAACAAGTGTTAGTTGTGTTAATGAGATCAGCAAATTAACTTCAGCTTAAACTGCTTTTGAAACTTGAACCAGTTGCAACATTTCTTTGAAATACCACTTGTGTAATGACTTGGAAAGTGAATGAAAGCTGTGTCTATGTAAGAGCACATTAGTCTCAGGTCAGTTCACACTAGCATCCAGTGACTACATCCAATTTAAGACAATGTAACTTTCACTTACTTTAAAACTGCACTTGTCTATTTTCCTGTCTAACCATGGTTTGATTATGTAAATGGGATTCTTTGAGCTTTTTGTAGTGGCTTCTTTGCAACTCAAAATAAAATTAGGTCTTTCAAATGCCTACAGGAATTTGAAATTAGTCTGCATTCGGGCAAGGTTACTGCAGTAATTAACAACCACTATTCGTAGCAAATATTTATTACACAGTTCTTTGCTTTTATTTTGAGATTGAAGAATTAATTGAATTAACTACTCTGGATGTTTTCATCAACAATGGAAAAAGTCTTACTGCAATATAAGTGTAGAATAGCGCATTTATGCCAGAAGAACTGCATACCAAAGTCATATCTCATTATTTAAGTGAATACAATCTTGAAGTGTAAACTCTTTGCAACCATGTGCCAACTTTATTATAACTACAAAGAATATTCAGCAATCTACACAAAGAGATGCCAGACTTTCGGTAACGTTCCATTGCTGCAATGTGCATTATAAACTTGCTTTCCACCACAGAGCCTTCAAACATTGCCATTTTACAAAGTAATCTTCAAACAGCAGTAACTCATCACAATATTCACACATAAGTTGATCATTGCTGTCTTAAGGCCAATTCACATTTACTATCATTTCACATCAGAGTATTCCACAATGCATTTCAATTGGTGGAATTCACTCTGACCATCAATGTCACATCACATAACACCATGTCACATCACTGTCAATGTTTCTCAGGTAGAATTTACTAACATCAGAAGTTAACCAATTTTTGATGTGATCATTCATGTTATAGCAGTGTACTTAGTGCCTTTGTGTCATCTTAATTTGAATTTCATAATTTTGCTTTGTTTTTGTTATGAACTGCAAATGTTCCATGAAGACCTGGATATTTTTTTCAACTGTGTTTTCTTTTATAAGACAGTTCAGATATCTCAATGTGAAAAATGATTTAGGATTCACAATAACAGAACAGAGCTAATGTCTATGCTGTGTATAAATAAAGACCTAAATGGATGAAGCAAATTTTCATTAAATGCTGTTGTTAATGTGATCTTCGGACTGAGACTGATGCGATGCAGCACTCCACACTGTTCTATCCTGTGCAGCCCCTTTTCGTCACTGAATAACTGCTGCAAGTTACCTCCTACTGAACCCACTTCCTGTATTCATCTCTTGGCCTCACTCTATAATTTTTAGCCCTAGATCCCCCCACCCCCACCTCTTGAACCTCTCCCTTCATGTCCAGGATGTCCCCTGCCAACTGATGCCTTCTTTTAATCAAGTAATGGCACAAATGTATTTCCCTCCTCATTAGTTATATGAACTACCCATCTAATCTTCAGCATTCTTCTGTGGCACCTCATTTCAAAAGCTTCTATTCTCTTCTTGTCTAAACTGTTTATTATTCATGTTTCACTACCTTACAAGGCTGCACTCCAGACAAATACCTTCAGAAAAACTTCCTAACACTTAAATCTGCATTCAGTGTTAACAAATCTCTCTTCTTTAGAAACACTTTCTTGCCACTGCCAGTCTACATTTTATATTCTCTTTACTTTGGCCATCATCAGTTATATCACTGCTCAAATAGCAAAAGTCGTCTAATATTTTTAGTGTCTCATTTCCTAATCTGATTCTCTGTGTTTTATTTTTCTTAATATTTATTTTATATCCTTCTTTCAAGACACTGTCTTTTCCATTCAACTGCTCTTACAAGTCCTTCACTGTCATCAGCAACCTCAAAGATTTTGTGTGTAGTGTTCTCAGATGTCAAGCTGGACAGAGTTGTCTTCATAACACTGTCTTTTGACAGCATACCCTGCCAAGATATTTGGGTATACCTGTAGAATAATCAACTTTGCAACATCCTACCTCCTTTATGCTGCAATCACTGCCACCTCTGCCCCCACTACCCAATCACATAACAAGTCGGTTGGAGTGATAGGGGCACGGGATCACCAAAGGCTGTGTGCAAACTAGATCACAGGCGTGGAAATACCTCTCAGTTGACACTGTGATTTTAGCTGTCTGAGAGCTGGGTCACAAACTATGCTTAGGCTGTAGCCTATTGGCCACACATACTTCAATTGCCTCCTACAGAATATAATTCCAAAATGATTACATCTGTCTTAACAATTTATTTAGTTATTTTATTTATTTATTTATTTAGCACCCATATTACATACACATTCATGATATTGGACTTGTCATAGTACAAAACAGTGCAAAATATTATATATTTACATCATGTACAAACTCTTATCATTCTTATCAACACATCTCATAGTCGAGATGCTGAGTCACAGATAGGTACAAGGAAAATACTGTCACAAATAAATCTCTTGGCCATTAAGACCTTCGTCAACCTTATCAACAGTAGCAACTTTCCTTTTCATAATACACAGTATCCTACTCAAACCTCCCTGATTTCAAAGACCCAGGAAAAAGAACAGAGTAGATACGACACTGAAAAATGCAGACATTATAGAGCATCTCAAATAACTTATTTATTTATCATCAATACACCTCTAAATGTGAACGATTTGTAGCATGAAAAATATTGAGTCTATATTCAATTTCTTGCCAAGTTCTTTGTAACATTTCCTCTATTATTGTTGCAATCACATTAGTGATACAATGTCACAATGTAGGAATATCGTCCACTTTGGTCACATACAACCCGTCCTTCACGAATCCCCACGTGAAGAAATCAAGCGGCATAATGTTGGGTGAACATGGTGGCCAGGCAATGGGTCCTTCATGTCCAATCCAACGATTGGGAAATTTCCTATTCAAGAACTTGCGAACAGCCAATGGAAATGTGGTGGAGCTCCATTTTGTTGAAAAATGATGTTGCGTTGCAAGCCTTGTATCTGAGAATACATAAAGTGCTCCAATATGTCCAGATACACTGACCCATTCACTGTTTGTTCTGCAAAGAAGAATGGTCCAACAATCCTGTCGCGCATTAGCCCGCACCAGACATTTAGTTTAGGGCCATCATGAACATGTTCAATGACAGCGTGCAGATTTTGTGAACCCCAAATCCAAACATTATGCCTATTAACCCTTCCTGATAGATGAAAGGTTGCCTCATCTGGGAATAAACATCTTTCCAGGAACTGGCATTGATATCAATACACTGCAGCATATCTACAGCAAATTGTTGCCAGCGTGGTTTGTCGTTCGGAGTCAGATGTTGCAGACTTTTCACGTTGTGAGCACACATACAAAGATGCTGGTGAACTACACAATGCAGTGTTGATCAAGGTACATCAAGTTACCTAGATGGTTGACAAATTGACTTACGTGGGCTTCTGAGAAATGTTTGTCTGATGTCCTCCACTGTCTATTCTCAAACTCTGTAACATCCACCACCAGAATGTTTCAGAACACTTCCTGTTGCCAGAAACTTTCTATGCCATTCCTTAATTTTTTCACATCAGGTGGATCACATTCATACACATGACGATAATTTCTTTGCACAGCAATCGGCAGTTTTGTTTCTGCAAACCACACTACTGCATGCGCTCGCTGCTGAGGAGTCACCATCTTCACTTCAGACAACAAGGATGCATTATGGTGATGATACTTGGCACTTTTGATGTGGGAAACATAAATTTATTGAGATGCTCTACAATGTGGTGCATTTTTCATTCTCATATCTAGCTTGGGTTTTCTCTCCTGGGTCCTTGAAATCAGGGAGGTTTGAGTGGGGCATCCTGTATTGTTACATTCCATCCTGGATTTTCCATTGTTTGATTAACAACACATCTTTATAACAAAACATTATTCTGCTTAATTCGATTAAAAAATTACATACGTACATACAGATAAAATAAGAGCTAGTGAAACACCTTGGTTGGTTTTACTGAAACTATTAAATAACAGTACTTTAGTTAAATAGACATAGTAACATAGAGCAAAAAAGTTAGGTGCATAATTAGATACAGATATTGATGAAAGAAATTTAATTTTATCTGGGAATAATTTGATAATTACGAATTTTTGTTTAGAGAGATTATGATGCAGACATACAAATTTGAGCAAAATTCCAGATATTCATTAATGCTGTAGAAGCTATTGTTTATTAGTAGATTTTTTAGTTCTTTTTCAAATGTATTAATGTTTGGTATTTTTTTTGATGTTACCAGGCAATGCACTGTAGAGAATTTTTTGTTTCTAAACAACATTGTCCTGATATATTGATGTTCTGTGCACATCCTCATGACAGTCATCCCTGTTAGTTGTTTGATAATTGTGGATCTCTCTATTCAAAGCTGAAACTTGGTGGTTTTTAATACCTCTACATGATTCTCTGTAAGCAGCATCACTTATTAATCTTATAGCTTTCTTTTGAAGTTTAAAAGACAAAGAGGTGATTCCCCAGAATTCTGTACCATACCTCAGTAGACTATGCATGTATGCGTAATAAGCACTTAACACTGTTTCAGTATTGCAGCAATCTTTAAGCATACTTCCCTTTTATAAAGAAGCTGGTATCATCAGCAAATACTATAGTATCAGCTGTTGAAAACTGTTGTGGTAGTTCATTAATAAAAACCAAGAATAACAATGGTCCAAATACCAAGCTCTGGGGCACCCCATAATTAACTCTTTTTATATTCAGAATGGTACACCTTGCCATCCTGAGAAATTTGCACTATATGTCTCCTATCAGCTAAATATGACTTGAACTACTAATAGGAAACACTACAGACACCATAATTATATAGTTTTGACAGTAGCAGATTATGATTTATAAGAAAAAATGCTTTGGAAAGATCCTAAAACAACCCATGAATCAGTTCCTTGCCCTCAATAGCTTTGTGAACAAGTTTTAGGAAATCAAAGAGAGCCATTTGCATAGGTTTGCCTTTTCTGAAACCATTCTGTGCATTTACAAGAAATTTATTTTTGTTTAGGAAGTATAGCAATCAGTTACACATTATTCTTTCTATTATGTCCAAAATAATAATGACAGTGGTGTCATATTTTTAATCTCAAACTTGTCACCACTTTTATAAACTGGTATTACTGTTGACTGCTTAAGTTTACTTGGAAACACCCCAGTTTCAAAGTTCAAAGGAGTGGTTGATTATATCCACAAGTTGAGAGAGAACATTATCGGTGCAATACTTAATAATTTTGTCAGGGATACCATCAAATTTGCAGGTCATTTTACTCCTTAGTTTACTGATAGCCCTTTGTACTACTTCCAGTGTTATGGGATATAGGTACATTGTACTTTCATTTATTGAAGTTATTACCTTTGTCTTTGGATTATATTTACCTATGATCAGGTTTTGGGCTACATTAATATAATGATCATTAAATACACTCCTGGAAATTGAAATAAGAACACCGTGAATTCATTGTCCCAGGAAGGGGAAACTTTATTGACACATTCCTGGGGTCAGATACATCGCATGATCACACTGACAGAACCACAGGCACATAGACACAGGCAACAGAGCATGCACAATGTCGGCACTAGTACAGTGTATATCCACCTTTCGCAGCAATGCAGGCTGCTATTCTCCCATGGAGACGATCGTAGAGATGCTGGATGTAGTCCCGTGGAACGGCTTGCCATGCCATTTCCACCTGGCACCTCAGTTGGACCAGCGTTCATGCTGGACGTGCAGACCGTGTGAGATGACGCTTCGTCCAGTCCCAAACATGCTCAATGGGGGACAGATCCGGAGATCTTGCTGGCCAGGGTAGTTGACTTACACCTTCTAGAGCACGTTGGGTGGCACGGGATACATGCGGATGTGCATTGTCCTGTTGGAACAGCAAGTTCCCTTGCCGGTCTAGGACTGGTAGAACGATGGGTTCGATGATGGTTTGGATGTACCGTGCACTATTCAGTGTCCCCTCGACGATCACCAGTGGTGTACGGCCAGTGTAGGAGATCGCTCCCCACACCATGATGCCGGGTGTTGGCCCTGTGTGCCTCGGTCGTATGCAGTCCTGATTGTGGCGCTCACCTGCACGGCGCCAAACACGCATACGACCATCATTGGCACCAAGGCAGAAGCGACTTTCATCGCTGAAGACGACACGTCTCCATTCGTCCCTCCATTCACGCCTGTCACGACACCACTGGAGGCGGGCTGCACGATGTTGGGGCGTGAGCGGAAGACGGCCTAACGGTCTGCGGGACCGTAGCCCAGCTTCATGGAGACGGTTGCAAATGGTCCTCGCCGATACCCCAGGAGCAACAGTGTCCCTAATTTGCTGGGAAGTGGCGGTACGGTCCCCTACGGCACTGCGTAGGATCCTACGGTCTTGGCGTGCATCCGTGCGTCGCTGCGGTCCGGTCCCAGGTCGACGGGCACGTGCACCTTCCGCCGACCACTGGCGACAACATCGATGTACTGTGGAGACCTCACGCCCCACGTGTTGAGCAATTCGGCGGTACGTCCACCCGACCTCCCGCATGCCCACTATACGCCCTCGCTCAAAGTCCGTCAACTGCACATACGGTTCGCGTCCACGTTGTCGTGGCATGCTACCAGTGTTAAAGACTGCGATGGAGCTCCGTATGCCACGGCAAACTGGCTGACACTGACGGTGGCGTTGCACAAATGCTGCGCAGCTAGCGCCATTCGACGGCCAACACCGCGGTTCCTGGTGTGTCCGCTGTGCCGTGCGTGTGATCATTGCTTGTACAGCCCTCTCGCAGTGTCCGGAGCAAGTATGGTGGGTCTGACACACCGGTGTCAGTGTGTTCTTTTTTCCATTTCCAGGAGTGTATATTAGCTATTGGAAGTGGATCATCAACAATTTCATTTCTGTGTTTTAAGGTGATTTTATTGCTTGCATTTTCATGTTTGCCTGTATGATTATTAATAACATTCCACATTGATTTCATTTTGTTGTTCCCCTTTCTGATATATGGATCATTGTGCTTCTATTTTGCAGCAATAGAGCTTCCCTGTGCTTTTCCCTATAACACTTTACATTAGATTTCAAGGTAGTATTTTGCTTTGCACACTTGTATAGCATTCTAAGACTTTTTGATAACTATTTGATTTCAATTGTCTTCCACGAATTTGATTTTTTGTTTATTTTTGTTCTCTTCAAAGGGAATGAAATATTGTAGCAGTATTTATAATTTGACAAGAATTTGCTGAATTTTATATCTACAGAACTTTTGGTTTCCATGTTCCAGTTTATATTTTTTATCATGAGATTAAAGATCCTAATGCTGTTATCATTAATTAATGTTCACTCAATATATCTCTTGTTGTCACTTTTCTCGTGAGATTTCTCCAAGATCAATTTAATTGCTTGATTATCAGAGAAACCTGTATCCAATAACTCAGATTTAAAGCCACATTTTGATTTACCAATGAATATTTGGTCAATAGTACTTTCACTTTTGCTGCTGTATCTGATGATATCTTCTACGCATATCTCCATATTGCATGTTTTTAGTAGATTAACCAGTTTCTGCACTTTTTTAACTATTATCCTTGAACTTAATATTCAAATCTCCAAGTATAATGATGTATCTTGACTGACTATTTAGTTAGTTCAGAAGATTTTCCAAACTTTCAGAGAACAATTCAAAACTGTAATTGTAATGTAATTGTAATTTTACTTTCTGTTAGTTCATATAAACAATATTCAAAATCTTTTCGAATACAGTAGACATTTCTAAACCGAATTTCCTCTGATTTAATACCTGTTCTTACATGTATCCATATTCCATCCCCTCTGTATGTTTCCCTGCAAAAGCTGCTGATCAGCAGGAAGTCTCTGTAATCCCAGCTACACTTTTTTGTATTTCTTGCACATAGTGTTCACTTACACACAAGACTGAAATCTCCTACAATGTATCATTCAAAAGGACCTCTAGCTCATATAACTTACTGGTTAAGCCCTGTACATTATGATATAGGAGAGTTAAAGAATTATTCTTTTCTATGAGAGGTACATTTCTTGCCTGGTTAATTCTTTGAAGAGTAGACTCTTGTCTTCTTTTCATTTCTGCCTTGATTTTCACCTCCTAGGAGTCCTGGACTTATTCTTGGTTGTAATCTTCTTCAGTGGATTAGGCCATAAAAGATCATTCATGTGTCGTTTGGATACTGTCCTCTGCCTAGTGGTTTGTTATTATATGTTGTTTTTATCTTCCATCCACTCTGGCACAGCTTTCTCCTCAGTCTTTTTACATGGTGGTTATGTCCTCTGTGCTGCTTCCTTATCATTTGTTCATTCCACAGAAGGCATAATTACTGTTAACTTTTTGGTTTCTTATTCTGTTATTTTCTCATGCTGTAAGCATTATGGTGATATTGTCTTCTGTGCTGCTTCCCTGGAACTTGTTTATTCCATAGAACGAATATTTACTGTTAATTTTTTGGTTTTGTGTTTTCTTATATTCCCATATTGCAAGCATTCAGTTTTGGTGACTGACTGATCTGCCTGTTGCAAGCAGTTAATAGAGATCAGTGACGGTGTGGTGGGCTGAAGCATAGCTGAGTAATGAAGGTCCCTGCAAAATTTTTCTTTTCCTTTCATAACCAGATGTAGCCCATGTCTCATATAGTCTTCTTTCTTCATATTTCATTGAGTCCCGTGTAGTCATGCAATGTTCTACAACTGCAGAGTTTGTTGGTTGCTTAAGTTCGGGGTGCCTTCTGTGTTCCTTGAGTCTCTCTTGAACTGTCCTCACAATCTGCCGAATGTATGCCTTACTGCATTTACATGAATTATGGCAAACACCCCATTTATGGAGCCTCAACTCATCTCTCACCATAGCTAATACTGCATTCATTTTCTCAAGTGGATGGAAAATACTCTTATGTTGCGTCAAACCAGGGTTCTGACAATTTTGTTCAATACCTTGCCAACATACAATGGATATGCCATTTTCTTATCCTCCTCATCATGTTCTATTTGCTGAGGCCATACCTCCTGTCTGAAAGCATCTTGGATTTTTCTCCCACTCCATCCATTCTTCTTGAATATGTACTTAAAGTGGGTGAGCTCCCTGGGTAGGCTTTCCTCGGCTGATACTGCATGGGTCCTGTGTACCTGTGTACATAGCACACCCTCACACTGTGAAGGATAATGACAGCTAGCAGCATGGAGATACAGTTCAATGTTGGTAGCTTTCTTGCACACACTCTATCCCATAGTATCCAATTTAGGCTGGACTAAGGTGTCAAAAAAGAGGAATTCATCATTCTCTTCCACCTGCATCATGAATTTAATAGGGGAGTGCAGGCAGTGTTTGAAGAAATCCTAAAGTTTTCCTCTCCCATGTGGCCATACCACAAATGTGTCATCAACTTATGTGAAACAGCGTGTAGACTTCAATGCAGCTGTGTCCAGAGCTTTCTCTTTGAAATCCTCCATAAAAAATGTTTGCTACAACTGGTGTCAAAGGGCACTTTATGGTGATGTCACCTGTTTGTCCATAATAGTCACCATTATTACGGTCATTCTTTTTCCTCAATAATGACCATTATGAACAAATGGATGGCACCGCCATGGAATGCCTTCTGTCACCAACTGTGGCAAACTTATTTATGGAGGATTTGGAATAGAAATCTCTGGAAACAGCTACATTGAAGCCTATATGTTTTTGAGTTATGTTGATGACACATTTGTGATGTGGCCAAATGGGAGTGAAAAGTTTCAGTTCACCCAACATCTGAACTTTCTGCACCCAAGTATCAGATTCCTCATGGAGGTCTAAGACAAATGTGAACTCTGCATTTTGGATCTCTTAATAAAACGCAAAACAAATGGCACCATGGGATACAGTGTGTACAGGAAAGTCATCCACAGTGATTTGTATCTCCACACTGCCAGCTTCCATCGTCCCTCACAGCATGAGAATGTGATACATACACTGGTGCACAGGTCCCTTGAAATATCAAATGAAGAAAGCCTACCAACCACTCTAAGGATTTATTCAACAAGGACTGCTATGGTTGGAGACACATCCAACATGCTGTCAGTCAAAAAGTACAGGCCCAGCAAAGAGAACATGACAAGAACAACAAGACAATGATGTATCTGCTGAACACTGGGAAAATATTGATCAAAATTGGCAGAATCCTGGTTCCACACAACATTAAATGTATTTTTCATCCACTTCCAAAAACACGTGCACTATTAGGTTCAGTGAAATATGACTTGGGGTTCCACAAACCAGGTGATTAACATATTCCATGTAAATGAAATAAGGTATACATCAAGCAGACTGTGTGAACAATTGAAGAAAGATGCAAGAAACACAGAAGACACATCAAACTTAAGCAAACAACAAAATCTGTGGTTGCAGAATATTGAATGGCTACAAGGGACTCAATGTAGTATGAAGAAACAGAAGTGGTAAGACCAACCTCATTGTTTTGGGACTGTGCTCTGAAGGACACTATTGGAATATGAGCAACTGATTGGCTGATCAATGGTGACAGTAGCTACAGCCAAAGCAGAGCTTGAGACCTAGCATTCAGCCAACTAAAATTACAGTTTCAGCCAAGAGCCGCTTCCAGGCACGGCGGGGGCTAACGGGGGCTAATGAGTGCTACAGAAGCATGAGGGCACAGATCCACATCCAGCCTTCTGTGATGCCCACCCACCACCTCCACCCAATGCAACATGTGACCAGGTTGTAGGGGAAGGGGTGGGGAGTGATCACAGTATAAATGAGACTAGATGTAGTGAATATGCTCATTCTACAAGTATCAACTGGAGATGACAGTATGGTAGGCTATTGAAATATTGTGTTTCAAAGGTGACTGCACCTAGCAGGTTACCTTAGAGTAGTGCACACAGTTGATTTGCCAGGAAAATTTAATATCACATTCAAAGTTTTTGTTTGTTCTCCACGAACTTCAATACTTTCTTGAAATTTTTCTTTGGATTCCTTTTACTGCTTGCTCAATGTACAGATTGAATAACAGTGGGAATAGGCTACAACTCTGTCTCACTCCCTTCTTACCACTGATCCCCTTTCATGCCCCTCAACTTTTATAACTGATATCTGGTTTCTGTACCACTGTATATAACCTTTCACTCTCTTTATTTTAACCCTGCTGTCAACTGGAACACCCTTTTTGAAATTCTGAATTTCTCAAAATCTATAAAAGCTACATATTTAGGGTTACCTTTCCTTACCCTATCTTCTAAGATAAGTTGTAGGGTCAATATTGCTCTGCATGTTCCTACATTTCTCCATAACCCAAACTAATCTTCCCCAAGATTGGTTTCTACCAGCTTTTCCATTCTTCTGTAAATAATTTGTGTTAGTATTCTGCAACCATGATTAATTAAACTGCTAGTACAGGAACAGTCACAACTGTCAGCATCTGCTACATTCTTCTTGAAGTTTGAGGGTATTTTGCCTGCCTCATACATGTTGCACACCAGGCTGAATAGCCTTGTTATGGCTGGCTCTCCCAAGGATATCAATAGTTCTGAGGGAATGTTGTCTACTACAAGGGTCTTGTTTTCACTTAGGTCTTTCAGTGCTCAGTCAAATTGTTCTCACAGTATTATATCTCCTATCTCATCTCCATCTAAATCCTTTTCCCATTCTATAACACTGCCTTCAAGTTCATTTCCCTTGTATAGCCCATCTATATACTCCTTTAGTGTTTCAGCTTTCCCTTCTTTGCTTAGTACTGGTTTTCCATCTGAGCTCTTGAGACTAATACAGCTGCTTTTCTTTTCTCCAAATGGCTCTTTGACTTTCTTATAGGCGCTATATATCTTTCCCCTAGTCATATATGCATATTTCTTACTTTTGTTCTCTAGTCATCCCTGCTTAGCCATTTTGCAGTCCCTGTCAGTCTCATTTTTTAGATGTTTGTATTCCCTTTTACCTGCTCCATTTTTATATTTTCTCTTTTCATCAGTTAAATTCAATATCTCCTGTATTATCCAAGGGTTTTTATTAGGCCTTGTCTTGTTATTTATTTGATCCTCTTTTTCCTTCATTACATTTCATCTCTCAAAGCTATCCATTAGTCTTCTACTGTATTCGTTTCCTCTGCTTCAGACAACTGTTGCCTAACGCTAACTCTGAAATTCTCAATAACCTCTGGTTCTTTCAACTTATCCGTGTACCATCTCCTTAATTTTCTACATTTTGTAATTTCTTCAGTTTTAATCAAGAGTTCATAACCAGCAAATTGTGATCAGAGACACATCTGCCCTTGGAAATGTCTTCTTTATTCATGAGCACATTTCATTTCTTATGCACTTGACACATTCAGCATCATAACAGTTACTGTGAGCCTGATCAATGGAACACATAACTAACTAACTTTTGCCAGTTCATTTTCTCCTATTATTTTTCTGTCCTTTCTTCCTTCTACTGCCAAGTTCCAGACCTACATTATAATTAAATTTTCCTCTCCCTTTGCTATCTGAATAATTTCTTTTGTCTCATCATACAATCTTTCAATCTCTTAATCTTCTGCAGAGCTACTTGGCATATAAACTTGTACTACTGTGGTGGTGTTGGTTCACTTTGCTGTTCACA
Organism: Schistocerca serialis cubense; assembly: GCF_023864345.2. NCBI lineage: Eukaryota > Metazoa > Arthropoda > Insecta > Orthoptera > Acrididae > Schistocerca > Schistocerca serialis. Next base: position 784,840,215 of record NC_064640.1, read on the forward strand.
GCAGCTTATCTGCATTCCTATTTTCTTATTCATTATTAGGACTTACTTCTGCATTACCCCTATTTGATTTTGTATTTATAACCCTGTACTCATTGGACCAGAAGTCCTGTTCATCCTTCCACTGAACTTCACTAATCCCCACTGTATCTAAATTCAATATATGTATTTTCCTTTTTAAATTTTCAAACCTACCTGCCCAATTAAGGGCATTAACATTTCACACTCTGACCTGTAGATTGCCAGTTTATTATTCCTGGTGATGATGTTCCCCTTAGCAGTCCCTGCCTAGATATCTGAATGGGGAGAATATCTTACCTCCAGAATGTTTTACCCAAGAGGATGCTATCATCATTTAAACATACCATTGGCAAAAATAACAGCCGTAATTTCCCCTTGTTTTCAGCTGTTCTTGGTACCAGCACAGCAAGGCCATGTTGGTTAATGTTACAAAGCTTGACCCATCAATCATCTAGACTGTTGCCCCTTCCACTACTGATAAAGCTGCTGCACCTCTACATAAACCATTAATCTGTCTGGCCTCTTAACAGATGCCCCTCCATAATGTATGTACAGCTATCTGTAACATTGGGGCATGCAAGCTGCCACACCAGGGCAAGGTACATGTTTCATGGGAGGTTTCATTAGATAACCTTTTATTAAGTGAAAAGTCAGTTCGTTTGAAGAAGAAAAATGCAATTAATTATCTTTTTGGATGTTGATTCTCTTCTTTCTTCCCATGCTTGGTCTCCAAAATACAATTGTTTATCTTGATATTTGCTATGTAGGAAAATGAAACATTATGGATAAGGTAAACAGGTCCATTGTATTCAGTTATAACTATTTTGTGTGTATATATAACAATATTATAAAAAGGAAAGTTGCCACTCACCATATAGCAGAGATGCTGAGTTGCAGATAGCACAACAAAATGACTGGCACAAATATAGCTTTTGGCCTGTAAGGCCTTTGTCAAATATATATATGAAATGTTGTTACACTTCTCAGCAATTTACTCTCCAAAGTTGATCAAGAATATCAGTTCTGAAGTTTGCTTTGGCCGTTAATAAACTTGATCATTGTTAGTTCTTCAGTTCTGATACTACAAGGTTTAGCTATAAAATAATGGGACTGATGCTGTCACAGAATAGTATGCATTTGCCAAAGATGAACCATCAATAGCTGTGAAGCATGAAGCCTTTTCAATGCAATGAAGCACCTCTGGTGTCCGCCCTCAGTAGCTGAGTGGTCAGTGCGACAGAATGTCAAGCCTAAGGGCCAGCTGGCACGGTAGCTCAGCATGTTCGGTCAGAGGGTTAGGTGCCCTCTGTAATAAAAAAACTGAGTTAAATGATCAACGACAAACTTAAACGGATGTCTTACAATGTCTGCCATGAGCGGATGCAACGAACGAAAGCGAACAAAATTACATAAAAAAAAGGCCTGTGCTCAATTCCTGGGTGGGGCAGAGATTTTCTCCACTCAGGGAATGGGTGTTGTGTTGTCCTAATTATCATCGTTTCATCCCCATCGGCATGCAAGTCACCGAAGTGGTGTCAAATCAAAAGACTTGCACCTCACAAATGGTCTACCTGATGGGAGGCCCTAGTCACATGACATTTTATTTTTAGCACCTCTGGTGTCTGTAGGCAAATCAGTGTGGCCATGGCCGTACTTTGTGTAAGAACTGTTATTTTGTTTTTCCAGAAAAATGATAAGTGTAATAATAGAGTAATGAAATGTTGTAAAGTTTCACATGGAACTTGGAAAATTGCTACCAAAACCTATCTTTTACTAAAAGAAGGGTATGAAAAGACTGTATATCACATACAGGAGTTTTTGAGTGGTTCAAGCATTACCAGGATGGCTGAGAAGACACTGAAGATGACTCACACCTGAGATGCACTTCAACATAAAAAATGGATGTAAATATTGAAAAAGTAGGAACTCTGATTTGATCTGACTGTCAGTTCAGTATTCCATCAATTTTTGAAACTGTAGTAATTGACAAAGACTGTGTAAGGCAAATTTTACATAACCAGTTTAACATGAGAAAAGTGTATGTGAAATTGATGCTGAAAATTCTGATGATTGAACAAAGAGATGCTCATGAAAATACCATTGAAAATGATCATAAGGTCTTGGAAAGAGTGATAACAGTGAAGACTCTTGGTTTTTCACTTATAATCCAGAAATTAAACACCAGTCCATCCAATGGAAGTGCCCAACTTCACCAAGACTGAATAAAGCTCGAATGAACAAATCAAGATTCAAAGTGGTGATAATTTTTTTTATATTCATGGGATTGTGTATCTTCACTGCGTTCCTGAAGGCAAACTATTAATCAACATTACTTCCTTGAGGTTCTTGCTCAGCTATGTGACAAAATAATGAAAAAAATGACCTGAGCTGTGGAAGAGCAAGTCATGAGCTCTGCATCAATGCAACACACTGGCTCATACTGCATTGTTTGTTAAGAGCTTTCTAGCAGAGTACAGCGTCCCAGTGTTATGCGACCCACCTCATTCACCTGATCTAGCAGCATGTAACTTTTATCTATTCCTCAAGGTGAAATCTGCAGTAAAAGGAACAAGATTTCAGTCAATTGAAGAAAAAAAAAAAGGAGCTCACAGAAGAAGACTACCAGCACTGTTTCCATCAGTGGAAAATTCTCATGGAGCATTGTAGGTATAGAGAAGGGGAGTGCATAGATGGTAACGAGCATGATAGTGCAGAGGTTAGTACACTGGACTAGTATTCGGGGAGACGACAGTTCAAACCTGCATCCGGCGATCCTGATTTAGGTTTTCCATGATTTCCCTAAATTGCTTAAGACAAATGCTGAGATGCTTCCTTTGAAAGGGCTTGCCCACTTTCCTTCTCCATCCTTCCCTAATCCGAGTTTATGCTCCACCTCTAATAATCTCACTGTTAACGCAACGTTAAACACTAATCTCCTTTTCCTTATATCAAGAGTACAATAACTAAATATGTATGTTTTTGAAATAAAATGTTTTACAGCAATAGTCCTATTATTTTTAGCACATATCATATACTCCAACTTTTTGAATCATGGATGGTATCTCATAATCTCACTTTCATGGTTCAGTACTGGGCTACATGAATTGACATAATGTGATGTGATGTCCATTGTGAATACACCCCGACATTGATGTGATGTGACATGATGGCCCATTGATATCTAATGTGATGTGGTGTTAACTTTACTCCATATTATCTTATAATATTTAGCACAAAGTAGGTTTGTCACATTGTCTCATGACTTCTAGCGCTGCTTCTTGTGCACCAAAAAACCTACTTCATAGTCATATTTTACTCTAACTGTTCTCAGATTTCTTGCCACATATACATAAACAAACTACTGCTACATTTACAAAATTAGATTCCTACATAAAACTATCTCTCTTGTATTACAAGTGGACTGTAAAAATTTTTAGACAGTCAATAATATTTTTCCAAACATACTTACATTACAACATCACAAACACATGAAATACAATTAAAGCTGCATTTCCACATGCATGAATTACTGTCTTACTTACATACACATTCCCCACTAACATTCACATGAGCCAACTTACAAGTGGAAACACATTACTTGCACACCGTCACACCAACTTATACCTAAGTTATGGAAGTTAAAAGGCATTTAACTTTCTTGCACAGTGTCAGTTCCCTCTCTGATTTTGAGCTTCAGCAACTGCTGCTAGATGGATCTGTTCTTGTTCTGGTCTGGTTAATTTGATAGCAAACGTTTTGAATTGGTTTATGTGAATAGTGACATGACAAAATAATGGGATTAAACTTCAACTAAATAAATAAATAAATAATTTGTGAAGTCTCAAAATGTTGTTAAACTGTGTGACAGGAATCTTGCTCTAGCATTTAACAATTACTTATAGTCACTTATTTGTAATAACATGACACACCATCATTTGAAGTGATAAAACAGATCCTAAAAGTATTGTAACAGAGAGTGTGAACTTCTGCATCTACATCTACACCTGCATTCATATTCCGCAAGTCACCATGTAGTGAAAAGCAGAGGATATCTTGTAGCATTACTAATCATTTCCTTTCTTATTCCATTTGCAAATAGACCAATAGAAAAATGACTGTCTATGTGCCTCTCTATGAGCCCTAATTTCTGTTGTCTTATCCTTGTCGTTCTTACACAAAATATATGTCAGTGACAGTACAATCATTCTGTAGTAAACTTCAGTTCTGTGGTTCATATTACCTTATAGGTTCATTTTAAAGTCTGGGGCCTACTGAGGCAGCACTGACAATGCCTGATATTAATGATAAACATTAAAGAGGCAATTTTTGTTTTATAAATGTTTGCAGAATGAATACCAAAATCCACCAAATCAAATTGATACATAGTGATTGCAATAGCGAATTTCATAATCTGCTGTGCAAAATTATTTTTTATATCTGATCCAGCGATGCAGAACATAAATTATTAATTTTCTTCTTAATTACAAAAGGTTTTCTGGCTAAAGTTTTCATGAATTCAAGGCACATTCTTTATGAAGTGAACAGATTTTGGTGGAATTCAAACATATGATTTATATTTGCAATACATTCTGTAAGCTTTTAATTGAAACACCAGTTACATAAGTTTCTATTACTATGGTGTTACATGGAATAAATTACCAAATTAACACGCAATAATGATCATGTTGGATTTCATGATTTTCTGAACAAAATATTGTTTTATGTAGGATCCAGTAATGGAAAATATATGATGTTGACTTAAATGTTAATTATAATGAAGATTTTTTACCTAAAATTTTCTTAAGTTCCAAATCTATTGCTTGGCATGATCTTTAAATTTTTATTTATTTATTTATTTATTTTTATCAAATGTCAAAATACACTGCTTGTTTCTAATTTCTTTTGAGAAATTACTTTTGAAATTCTGCTTTGTTATTTGATTAACAACTCATGGCTTTGCAGATGTCATTAACATTGAATGCTGCTTTATCTTGTGATAATACACATATGTAAAATACAGAAAGATTTAAAATAAGTTGCACTACAAATATTCGGTTGATCTACCACATTTGTCCCATTACACCATGTGCATCTTGCTCAAATGTAAGGCCAGGATGGCTTACCATTAATGGCAACAAAACAGGATATAGAACATTGTCCACATACTGCTGTGCTCTAAGAGTGCTGCAGATGACAGCAAAAGGTGTCCTGCTATGAAATGAAATGGAACCCCAGGCCATCACACCTATATGTTGGGCCGTATGGTAGGTGACAGACTGGTTAGTATCCCACCATTGTCCATGGCGTCTCCACAGGCGCCTTCAGCCTGGAATCTCATTAACTGGAGTAGAACTGTCTTCAGTCATCAGCCCTACTTCAAACTGAGCTCTGATGACCAGCAAAGACATATGTGCACAAACTGCAGTTAGTTGTGGGATACCAATCTGATCATCACCCATCATACTACCCAATAACCAGGTGTGTTGGGTGAGGATGGCATTTCATTTCATAGCAGGACCCATCTGGTTATCATCAGCAGCCCCTTACAGCACAGTGATACGTCAACTTTATTCTATGCACAGTTTTGTTGTCCATCGCGGCAAGATATCCTGGCCATACATTTCAGCAATATAATGCCTGCCCACACATGGTAAGACTTTCTACTGTTTATCTTCATACTTGCCAAACCATACCTTGGCAAGCAAGGTCATTGGATCCCTTCCCAGTTGAGAATGTTCGGAGTATTATCAGCAGGGCCCTCAATCTGCTCAGGATTTTGAAAATCTAACATACCTACTGGACAGAATTTTGCATGATATCCCTCAGGAGGACATCCAACAACTCTATGACTCAATGCCTAGCTCAAAACTGCTTGCATAAGAGCCAAAGGTAGATGAATGCATTATTGACTTGCTCAGTTTGTGAAACTCTTTCTCTTGAATAAATAATCCAGTTTTTCTAAAACTGTAATCATTTGTTTGTCCATAGATAGATTTTGTATCTACTAATTTTTGTTCCATTCAAACAATTCCTCCATAGTCCTTTTTTCCATTAGAGTGTAAATTTGTTGTTGTACTATTCAGGCCTTGCTGTGCTGGTACTGCGAACGGCTGAAAGCAAGGGGAAACTACAGCCGTAATTTTTCCCGAGGGGATGCAGCTTTACTGTATGATTACATGATGATGGCGTCCTCTTGGGTAAAATATTCCGGAGGTAAAATAGTCCCCCATTCGGATCTCCGGGCGGGGACTACTCAAGAGGATGTCGTTATCAGGAAAAAGAAAACTGGCGTTCTACGGATCGGAGCGTGGAATGTCAGATCCCTTAATCGGGCAGGTAGGTTAGAAAATTTAAAAAGGGAAATGGATAGGTTGAAGTTAGATATAGTGGGAATTAGTGAAGTTCGGTGGCAGGAGGAACAAGACTTCTGGTCAGGTGACTGCAGGGTTATAAACACAAAATCAAATAGGGGTAATGCAGGAGTAGGTTTAATAATGAATAGGAAAATAGGAATGCGGGTAAGCTACTACAAACAGCATAGTGAACGCATTATTGTGGCCAAGATAGATACGAAGCCCACGCCTACTACAGTAGTACAAGTTTATATGCCAACTAGCTCTGCAGATGACGAAGAAATTGAAGAAATGTATGATGAAATAAAAGAAATTATTCAGATTGTGAAGGGAGACGAAAATTTAATAGTCATGGGTGACTGGAATTCGAGTGTAGGAAATGGGAGAGAAGGAAACATAGTAGGTGAATATGGATTGGGGGACAGAAATGAAAGAGGAAGCCGCCTGGTCGAATTTTGCACAGAGCACAACATAATCATAACTAACACTTGGTTTAAGAATCATGAAAGAAGGTTGTATACATGGAAGAACCCTGGAGATACTAAAAGGTATCAGATAGATTATATAATGGTAAGACAGAGATTTAGGAACCAGGTTTTAAATTGTAAGACATTTCCAGGGGCAGATGTGGACTCTGACCACAATCTATTGGTTATGACCTGTAGATTAAAACTGAAGAAACTGCAAAAAGGTGGGAATTTAAGGAGATGGGACCTGGATAAACTAAGGAACCAGAGGTTGTACAGAGATTCAGGGAGAGCATAAGGGAGCAATTGACAGGGATGGGGGAAATAAATACAGTAGAAGAAGAATGGGTAGCTTTGAGGGATGAAGTAGTGAAGGCAGCAGAGGATCAAGTAGGTAAAAAGACGAGGGCTAGTAGAAATCCTTGGGTAACAGAAGAAATATTGAATTTACTTGATGAAAGGAGAAAATATAAAAATGCAGTAAGTGAAACAGGCAAAAAGGAATACAAACGTCTCAAAAATGAGATCGACAGGAAGTGCAAAATGGCTAAGCAGGGATGGCTAGAGGACAAATGTAAGGATGTAGAGGCCTATCTCACTAGGGGTAAGATAGATACCGCCTATAGGAAAATTAAAGAGACCTTTGGAGATAAGAGAACGACTTGTATGAATATCAAGAGCTCAGATGGAAACCCAGTTCTAAGCAAAGAAGGGAAAGCAGGAAGGTGGAAGGAGTATATAGAGGGTCTATACAAGGGCAATGTACTTGAGGACAATATTATGGAAATGGAAGAGGATGTAGATGAAGATGAAATGGGAGATATGATACTGCGTGAAGAGTTTGACAGAGCACTGAAAGACCTGAGTCGAAACAAGGCCCCCGGAGTAGACAATATTCCATTGGAACTACTGACGGCCGTGGGAGAGCCAGTCCTGACAAAACTCTACCATCTGGTGAGCAAGATGTATGAAACAGGCGAAATACCCTCAGACTTCAAGAAGAATATAATAATTCCAATCCCAAAGAGAGCAGGTGTTGACAGATGTGAAAATTACCGAACTATCAGCTTAATAAGTCACAGCTGCAAAATACTAACACGAATTCTTTACAGACGAATGGAAAAACTAGTAGAAGCCAACCTCGGGGAAGATCAGTTTGGATTCCGTAGAAACACTGGAACACGTGAGGCAATACTGACCTTACGACTTATCTTAGAAGAAAGATTAAGGAAAGGCAAACCTACGTTTCTAGCATTTGTAGACTTAGAGAAAGCTTTTGACAATGTTGACTGGAATACTCTCTTTCAAATTCTAAAGGTGGCAGGGGTAAAATACAGGGAGCGAAAGGCTATTTACAATTTGTACAGAAACCAGATGGCAGTTATAAGAGTCGAGGGACATGAAAGGGAAGCAGTGGTTGGGAAGGGAGTAAGACAGGGTTGTAGTCTGTCCCCGATGTTGTTCAATCTGTATATTGAGCAAGCAGTAAAGGAAACAAAAGAAAAATTCGGAGTAGGTATTAAAATTCATGGAGAAGAAATAAAAACTTTGAGGTTCGCCGATGACATTGTAATTCTGTCAGAGACAGCAAAGGACTTGGAAGAGCAGTTGAATGGAATGGACAGTGTCTTGAAAGGAGGATATAAGATGAACATCAACAAAAGCAAAACAAGGATAATGGAATTTAGTCTAATTAAGTCGGGTGATGCTGAGGGAATTAGATTAGTAAATGAGGCACTTAAAGTAGTAAAGGAGTTTTGCTATTTGGGGAGCAAAATAACTGATGATGGTCGAAGTAGAGAGGATATAAAATGTAGGCTGGCAATGGCAAGGAAAGCGTTTCTGAAGAAGAGAAATTTGTTAACATCCAGTATTGATTTAAGTGTCAGGAAGTCATTTCTGAAAGTATTCGTATGGAGTGTAGCCATGTATGGAAGTGAAACATGGACGATAAATAGTTTGGACAAGAAGAGAATAGAAGCTTTCGAAATGTGGTGCTACAGAAGAATGCTGAAGATTAGATGGGTAGATCACATAACTAATGAGGAAGTATTGAATAGGATTGGGGAGAAGAGAAGTTTGTGGCACAACTTGACCAGAAGAAGGGATCGGTTGGTAGGACATGTTCTGAGGCATCAAGGGATCACCAATTTAGTATTGGAGGGCAGCGTGGAGGGTAAAAATCGTAGAGGGAGACCAAGAGATGAATACACTAAGCAGATTCAGAAGGATGTAGGTTGCAGTAGGTACTGGGAGATGAAAAAGCTTGCACAGGATAGAGTAGCATGGAGAGCTGCATCAAACCAGTCTCAGGACTGAAGACCACAACAACAACAACAACTATTCAGCTATCAGATGGCGTGTGCATCCTGTCATTACCACAGCTGTTACAATTTCTTTCCATACCTGCCTAGTGGATAGTATTGGGCACAGATGGTACAGTCATTCATTTGTACTACATAATGTGGTGTGACCCCTTGAGGCAATACACACTCCACTAAAATGTTCCTTGTTCTTTATGGCAGTTAGTATTTCATCTATTAACTGTGCTGTGGCTACTAAAGTTGATTAACTGTGCTGTGGCTACTAAAGTTGATTTGTTTTTCATATAACCATTGTAATTCTCAAATATTAAAGTGTGTTAACACAGGACTGTCATTAGTCTAGTGTAAATAACTTTCTGAAGTACCTTACAAAATGCAGGTGGGCCTGAGATGGGTCAACAGCTTTCAATCTTAAATTTATCACCCTTCTTCTAAATCAAGGTTACTTGTGCAATTTTTAGATTGTCAGGGAACTATATGATGCAATTACATCAATTACTTCTGTGGCCATGGCATCAGACAGGTTTCCTAAACACATTTTTAATGCACTGATAGGCAAACCATCATAGCCTGCTGATTTTGAATTTTTTTAGTGACCTGACTATACACTGATCAGCCAGAATATTAGAGCCACCTACTTAATGACTGGTATGTCAACCTTCGGTATGGATAGCAGTGGCATTGCCTCATGGCATGGAGACAATGAGATCTTGGTAGGTCGCTGGAGGGAGGTAGCACCACATCTGCACACACAAAGTCATCTAATTCCCATAAATTCTGCGGAGGAGATGAGTCCTGACGCCACATACAATTACATCCCAGATGCATTCAATTGGGTTCAGATCTGGTGGAATGGGGGGCCAGCACACAACTGTAACTTGCCAATGTCTTCCTCAAGCCACACCATCACACTCCTTGCCTTGTGACATGGCACATTATCTTGTTGAAAAATGCCATTGCCATCAGGAAATACAATCATCATGAAGGGCTGTATGTGATCCTCAACCAGTTTACAGTACTCCTCGGCCATCATGGTGCCTTGCATAAGCTCCATTGGACCCATGGATGCCCATGTGAATCTTCCCTAAAGCATAATGGAGCCACTACCAGCTTGTCTCCATCCCGCAGTACAGATGTCAAGGAGCTATTCCCTTGGAAGATGACAGATTCACGCCTTCCCATCTACATGATGAAGAAGGTCTCAGGATTCATCAGACCATGCAATGTTCTGCAACTGCACCAATGTCCAGTGCTGATGGTCACATGCCCATTTCAGTCATACTTGCTGACGTCGTGGTTTTAACATTAGTACATACATGGGTCATCAGCTGCCCATTGTTAGGAGTATTTGGTGCACTATGTGTTCAGGCACACTTGTACTCTGCCCAGCATTAAACTTTGATGTTAGTTCTGCCACAGTTTACCACCTGTCCTGTTTTACCAGTCTGCCTAGCCTACAACATTTGAAATCTGTAATGAGCGGTAGCAGCACATTCCCATGATCTCTGGATGTGGTATAACCTTGGTTTTGCCACATGTTGAAGGCACTTGCCACAACACTCCTTAAACACCCAACAAATCATGCAGTTTCTGAAATGCTCATTCCCTGCCTCCAGACCATCAGAATCTGGCCTCAGTCAAACTCAGACAGATCATGAGCCTTCCCCATTCTAGCCACAGACATCATCCTCACTGATACTACATGCACTGTGCATATGTCTGACAAACAGTCATTCTTTGCCATGTGACACTGCTATCACCTGGATGGGTTTATATCAATAGTAGGTCTGTGGTCATAATGTTCTGGCTGATCAGTGTATATTTTATCTCTCTGCTCTTATCTGGGGCCAAGCATTTAGCTTATTTAACTAGAATGCCGTTATATTTATCCTGGAGATTGCTGAAGTAGTCATTGACGGATTTTCCAACAAAATAAAAGTGTTTGCTAAAAACATTTACTATCTGATATTGCCAATCGATGGTTGTGGTTGATGATAAGATCACCATTGCTTTATCCTTACAATTCCTAAAGCTGGCAATATTCTTGTCAGGTCTACTGCTGGATCATAAAATCATCTAGGCACTATATTTCAGTGGTCCATCTGGCTGCCATATTCAGGTGAGAAACTGTTTGCTAATCTCTCCAGAACAGGTTTATACCATTGAAGACACTATACACCATTGAAGACCGACAGCGCATGCACCATAAATTGTAGCTGCTTCCCCCTAACACAAGTGGAGGCACAGTGCCCCAGTGGTGAAAGTGGCAAAAATAATGAACAGCTGTTGAGAACCTCTATCAATACTTTCTGTTTTTTAATGTCAGATAAAACAGGGTTGTGCATTTTTCTTGTCTCTGTTTATAATGTTGTTTGCAAGTCTAATTTCAGTGCATGGTGTTGAGACACAGTCCCAATAGTGAGACACATGGGCAAGCATTTGTGTCTCATCACACATCATCCCATGTCCCTTGGTTAGACAGTGTTCTGCTCAGGTTGTAATAAGTGTGTGTAGCACTGGTGCTCAAACATCTGTAATGAAGGTGTGAATTGTTTGGCCAATACACACTTTCCCACACTGTGAAGGCATTTTTAAGTGCTGGATTACTTTAGCAATAGATCATCTTTTACCAAGTCAAAGAGTGCTCTAACATTGATATGATATCTTTTTAAAATCCATGCTGTCTTTGAAGATGGTAGGAAAGCAACTGATGCAGATGCATTTTCTACTAGTTGCTAAGCTGTCAAAAGTCCAGATTCAAGGGCATGATAGATCTATTTGTCAGTGTAGACTTTCTGCTTGGGCACAAGTTCTAGCTTTCGAATCAAGTTTTCTGCATCCAAAATGGCATAATCCACATTGCCAATGTCGGCAGGATCCCTGTGCATTGGTATGATAGATGACAACTTGCTGCATGCAGATACTGGTGCAGATGTGTTGGTTTTCTATAAACATTTTGTCCCAGAGGCCTGTTATCCCTTCTGTAGACCATTATGTCTAGAATAAAAAAAAACCTTCTGTCCCTTTTGACCTTTATTGTGAACTTGATGCTGAGATGAAGGAAATTAAAATGATCCCAGAAATGGTTCAGAGTGTCTATTCCATGTGCCCACATCATAAACATATCTATCACCAATGTACCTCCAAACACAGGTGGGTTTCAAAAATGCTGTCCTTAGCACCTCATCTTCAAAATCTTCCATAAATAATTTGTTGACTATGAGGGATAATGGAGTCACCAGAGCCACTCACTCAGTTTGTCATTGAAAGAAACAAATAAGTTGACACCAGCACATTAGATCAGAGATTCATTGCTTCCATGTCCAGTTTTTAACTAGTTAATATTTTAAGTCTCTTCAAGAGAAACCCATGTACAAAGCATGTGACCTTTGATGTAGTGTCTGTGTTGAGGAGGCAATGAAATGTGACTGAATATTTACAATGTTAATGATGTATCAATAGAATAAAGTTTTGTAATATTGTAATATATTTCAGAAATAGATTTATACTATATCTGCATCTCTTTATTGTGTAGGGTCTTCTGTGCCTGGAAAGATAAGACTACAATTGAAAGCTATTTTGCAGAGATGACACAGAAGAGTACCATGGACTGCAGTAAGTACTTCCTAACATCAGTTCTTGAGGTATCAATGACAAACGATTAGAGTTACATATATAGCATTGCTTTACACACCTAAATTTTCTCTGAAAATTGCATACTTTGTCAGTTTCATTTCTTCTTCTTCTACTTTTCTTTTACCTTTAACTTGAAAATATTTGTCACATTGGCATAGAGCAACAACATGTGGTTAGAATTTAATATGTAGTATGCAGTCTTATTTACACTGAAAAATTTATGAAATTTTACTGTGTAAGTGAAATTTTTGGGGGGGGGGGGGGGGAGGGGGGAGGTGGAGGAGGTGGGTGGAGGGGGGGGGGGGGGACACATGGATCCAATAGATATTCAGCATGTGATACAGTTGGCCTGGTTACTGCTTGCATTGAGATGAACCGTCACCTGATGTCGAAGGGTAGGTCATTTCAAGGTGTGACAGGCAGTGAAAGACATTCTAGGAAACAGATCTGAAGATTTCCCCAGTTTGTCTGACAAACACTTTTTAGGTAAAATCTGTGGCTAATAATGGCCCTGAGCCAGCTGCAGTTGTTTGCCCTGTTTCAGAAGATGCCTCTTGGCTTGCAATGTTAAGGCATTCACAGAGGGTGAAATTATTGGTGACTGGGAGCTCCAATGTTAGGTGCAAGATGGAGATCATTAGTGATATGGCTATGAAAGAAGGGAGGCAATCCAGTGTGTGCTCCATTTGCATACTGGAGTAGGAGAAGAGTCATCCTAGATATGGAATGGGCCTTCTGGATGCTATGAATAGCACAGGGTACAGTCAACTCCAGGTAGTGACTCATGTCAGTATCAATGAATGATGTGTGTTGCTTCTAATCAGAAGAAGTCCTTACTATTTTCTGGCAACTGTCTGAGGTGGTAAACTCAGACGGTGTAGCTTGCAAGATGAAGGTGGAATTCACCATCTGTAACATCACTGTCAAGACCAATTGTGGATCTTTGGTGCACAGGCCAATTGGAGGGTCTGAATCTGAATCTCAGATGATTCTATGAGCACTGCAGATTCCTTGATTTGTATCATAGGGTAAAGAAGTGTTGGCATCCACTTAACAGATCAGGGGTCCACTATGCACAAGAGGTGGCTGCATTGTTCTTGTGGATCATATGGAGTAGACTAGGCTAGATAGTCTCGGAAAGGTTCAAACAGGAGTACTGTCTCAAAGGGGACAGGTCAATTGCAGGATGAGGATACACCAAGAAAACACCAGCATCATAGTTTTAAATTGTTATAGCTGTATTGATAAAGAACCAGAGCTCATTGAAAGCACTGAAGCAGAAATCATTATAGGTACTGAAAGATGGCTAAATCCATAGATAAATTAGTCAAAGTTTCTACAAAGGATCTAAAAGGTTACAGAGATTATTGACTATATTCCATTAGTGGCAGTATCTTTATTGCTGTAAGAAGTGGTATTCTTTGTAGTGGGATTGAGATAAATAGATGCTGTAAGTTAGTATGGGTAGAAGTTAAACTCAGCAATTGAAATAAATGAATAATTGGCTCCTATCACGAACCCCCATGTCAGGTGATATTGTTGAGGAAACAACCAAGGAAAATTTGAGTCTCATTTTGAATAGGTGCCAACCTGTGCACAGTCGTTTATGTTAAAAAATTTGCTAAATGGAGTAGAACGAATTTTGTAACACATAGTCTTTCAATTTTCTCTTGAATTTTGAAGTTTTAAGGGCAAGACTTTCTTATGTCTGTAGGTAAAACATTGAGCAATTTCATGCCTAAGTAATTTACTCGTTTCTGCACAAGAGTGAAGTTTGCCTCTTTACTATGTAAGTCTTATTTTGATCTATTATTGTAGATGTGATGTGTACTACTGCAGTGAAGAAATATAAGTCACTTAATAACAGGAACTCTTCTGGTCCAGACTGCATACCAATTAGGTCCTTCCAGAGCATCTAATGAAACAGCTCCAGTTTTAGTAATCATCTTTGCTCACTCAGTTAAAGATCAGTATATAAAGACTGGAAAGGTGGACAGGACACATCAGTACACAAGAAAAGAAACACAAATAATCCACAGAATTATAGACCCACATCACTGACACTGATTTTCATTAGTAATCTGGAGTACATACCACTTTCCAAAATTATGGACTACCTAAAAGAAAATGACCTATTGCCATTTAACCAGCACAGATTCAAAAAATATCATTCTTGTGAAACACAACTGGCTCTTTATTCACATTTATGTATACATCCTTGAGCTGTGATAAAAAAAGTAACTGGAATTTTTTGATTTCACAGGCTGTCTACATCTGATTTTCATTATTTTTATCTTGTTGATAATCAGATGTTCCTGATGTATGTATGCATTTTCAGCTATTTTGAATATTTAGTTTACTGTTGACAGTCAAAACGATGATGTGTGTTTTTGAGTGCTGTCAAATTTTCACTTTTGAAAAAGACAGATCAATGATTCTGCATTAAATTTTGTTGAAAAATGGATTAAAGTGGGGCACCACATTCAAAATGTCAACTGTGGCTTTTGCCAAATCTGCTATGAGTAAGACAAGAGTTTACAAGTGACATAAACATTTCAAAGATGGTTGAGAAAAGGTTGAAGATGATTATCACCTCGACGTTGCAGCACATCAATCACTGATGACAATGTGGGAGATGTAAAGAAAAGGGTTCTGGAATTTCGCTAAATCACCATAAGAAAGGCTGCTGATGATAATGGCATATCCTTTGGCTCATTCCATGCAATTTTTTGGATGCTTTGGGTATGAAATGTATAGCAGCAAAGTTTGTTCCTAAACTGTTTATATTTGACCAAAACTGATGTTGCGTAGACATCACTTAGGAATGGCTGAATGACATCAACAATGATCCACATCTTCTAAAGAAGGTTATAACAGGTGACAAAACATGGGTATATGGGTATGACATTGGAACCAAGACCCAATTGTCGCAGTGGAAACTGCCTGAAAAGCCAAGACCAAAAAAATTTGACAAGTTCAATATTGTGTTGAGGTTCTTCTTGGTGTTTTTTTTATTAAAATTGAATTGTGCATCATGATTTCCTGTCTAATGGTCATACAGTTAGTAACAAATACTGCCTGTTAGATGTATGCTGTTTGTGTGCAGCAATCCAAAGAAAATGAACAGAATTGTGGCAAAACAACTAATAGAAATTGCATCATGATAATGCTCCCACTCACACCTCAACACTAGTCCATGATTTTTTGACAAAAATAAAACTGTTATGTTGCCTCAGCTACCGTCTTCATCAGACATGGCCGCCTGCGACTTCTTTCTATTCCCAAGGCTGAAGAGAACCATGAAAGGGTGTCATTTTGCCACCATTGATGAGATAAAAACAGAATTGTTGAAGGGAAGAAAGCTGATATTGATGGATAAATGTAGATTCTTTGAGAAAACCAAAAATTCTCATTACTTTTCTATTACACCTTGTATACACTGCAAATCACTGTGAAGTGGATGGCAGAGGATATAACACACTGTACCAATTATTAAGATTTTTTTCTTGTTTGTTGTATACTGTGACAAATACAGCACCTCCATTTCCCATTGGCCTAGTCTTTCAATGTACACTTAAATTTTCCCCAAAGATCTCACTGCTGTCAACTTCAAGCATTAACCAGTTTTCTGTACACAATATTATGTGAGCTTCTCAGCCTTTTAGGGGTGCTTCAAACTCTGGCATTTTGTTGTCAATCCTTTGGCAGTTAACCACTAGTATTTTAATACTCTCACCTGTGAGGGGCATTTCTTCAGGTCTTACACTGATACCTTTCAGTTTACAACAGCTATCTTAAAAAGATAATAATAAATAAAAAATAAAATAAAATCTTGTGTGCACAGCACACATGATCATCTACCTGTGTAGTTTGTCACAGAACCTTTGCACTATATGGTTGTTGAAGCGTGTCATTTGACTCAGAACCAGGAGACCATGATCTATTTTGGGGATAGTGCTCTGAGCTTCATGAGCAAGGCTAGTATTTTCAACCTTCTCTGCTAGTCACTGGAATGGTCCAAATTTGACCTCACAGCCCTGACAAAAGGCATTGTTTACCCCATTGTGTGCTACTTGAAGTAATAAGTGCTATTCGCAAGGGATCTGGAGAAGATCCCATATTTTTAGATTCCCAGAAAGCTCTTGACACCAGAAGAAGAATGGGTAGCTTTGAGGGATGAAGTAGTGAAGGCAGCAGAGGATCTAGTAGGTAAAAAGACGAGGGCTAGTAGAAATCCTTGGGTAACAGAAGAAATATTGAATTTAATTGATGAAAGGAGAAAATATAAAAATGCAGTAAATGAAGCAGGCAAAAAGGAATACAAACATCTCAAAAATGAGATGGAAATGGAAGAGGATGTAGATGAAGATGAAATGGGAGATACAATACTGCGTGAAGAGTTTGACAGAGCACTGCAAGACCTGAGTCGAAACAAGGCCCCCGGAGTAGACAACATTCCATTGGAACTACTGACGGCCTTGGGAGAGCCAGTCCTGACAAAACTCTACCATTTGGTGAGCAAGATGTATGAAACAGGCGAAATACCCTCAGACTTCAAGAAGAATATAATAATTCCAATCCCAAAGAAAGTGCAAAATGGCTAAGCAGGGATGGCTAGAGGACAAATGGAAGGATGTAGAGGCTTATCTCACTAGGGGTAAGATAGATACTGCCTACAGGAAAATTAAAGAGACCTTTGGAGATAAGAGACCCACACGTATGAACATCAAGAGCTCAGATGGAAACCCAGTTCTAAGCAAAGAAGGGAAAGCACAAAGGTGGAAGGAGTATATAGAGGGTCTATACAAGGGCGATGTACTTGAGGACAATATTATGGAAATGGAAGAGGATGTAGATGAAGATGAAATGGGAGATACAATACTGCGTGAAGAGTTTGACAGAGCACTGAAAGACCTGAGTCGAAACAAGGCCCCCGGAGTAGACAACATTCCATTGGAACTACTGACGGCCTTGGGAGAGCCAGTCCTGACAAAACTCTACCATTTGGTGAGCAAGATGTATGAAACAGGCGAAATACCCTCAGACTTCAAGAAGAATATAATAATTCCAATCCCAAAGAAAGCAGGTGTTGACAGATGTGAAAATTACTGAACAATCAGTTTAATAAGCCACAGCTGCAAAATACTAACACAAATTCTTTACAGACGAATGGAAAAACTAGTAGAAGCCGACCTCGGGGAAGATCAGTTTGGATTCCGTAGAAATACTGGAACATGTGAGGCAATACTGACCTTACGACTTATCTTAGAAGAAAGATTAAGGAAAGGCAAACCTACATTTCTAGCATTTGTAGACTTAGAGAAAGCTTTTGACAATGTTGACTGGAATACTCTCTTTCAAATTCTAAAGGTGGCAGGGGTAAAATACAGGGAGTGAAAGGCTATTTACAATTTATACAGAAACCAGATGGCAGTTATAAGACTCAAGGGACATGAAAGGGAAGCAGTGGTTGGGAAGGGAGTAAGACAGGGTTGTAGCCTCTCCCCAATGTTATTCAATCTGTATATTGAGCAAGCAGTAAAGGAAACAAAAGAAAAATTCAGAGTAGGTATTAAAATCCATGAAGAAGAAATAAAAACTTTGTGGTTCGCCAATGACATTGTAATTCTGTCAGAGACATCAAAGAACTTGGAAGAGCAGTTGAATGGAATGGACAGTGTCTTGAAAGGAGGATATAAGATGAACATCAACAAAAGCAAAATGAGGTTAATGGAATTTAGTCGAATTAAGTCGGGTTATGCTGAAGGAATTAAATTAGGAAATGCCACAGTTAAAGTAGTAAAGGAGTTTTGCTATTTGGGGAGCAAAATAACTGATGATGGTCGAAGTAGAGAGGATATAAAATATAGACTGGCAATGGCAAGGAAAGCTTTTCTGAAGAAGAGAAATTTGTTAACATCGAGTATAGATTTAAGTGTCAGGAAGTCATTTCTGAAAGTATTTGTATGGAGCGTAGCCATGTATGGAAGTGAAACATAGACAATAAATAGTTTGGACAAGAAGAGAATAGAAGCTTTCGAAATGTGGTGCTACAGAAGAATGCTGAAGATTAGATGAGTAGATCACATAACTAATGAGGAAGTATTGAATAGGATTGCGGAGAAGAGAAGTTTGTGGCACAACTTGACCAGAAGAAGGGATCGGTTGGTAGGACATGTTCTGAGGCATCAAGGGATCACACATTTAGTATTGGAGGGCAGCGTGGAGGGTAAAAATCACAGAGGTAGACCAAGAGATGAATACACTAAGCAGATTCAGAAGGATGTAGGTTGCAGTAGGTACTGGGAGATGAAGAGGCTTGCACAGGATAGAGTAGCATGGAGAGCTGCATCAAACCAGTCTCAGGACTGAAGACCACAACAACAACAACAATGGAATATCATCTCAGATGTGCAACTGGATTTGTGATTTTCCATCAGAAAGGCCACAGTTCATAGTAATTGATGGGTATTCACCTAATGAAACAGAAGTTATTTCTGTGGTTCCCCAGGGAAGCATTATATTCCATCTGCTATTCTTCATCACCATATGTATAATTAAGGAAATAGTCTAAGCAGCCCTCTCAGATTATTGCAGACAATGACATCATTTACTCTCTACTGAACTTATCAGAAGTTCAAAATGATTTAAACAAGATATATGCATGCTACAAAAAATGTCAATTGACCTAGAACAATAAAACATATGAGGACCACAATAATTCCATTAAATTTCAGTTAAAGATTAAATGATAAAAGTTTAAAGGTTATCAATTCATCTAAATACCTGAGGCTTACAATTAAAAACACATTTTAAATTGAATCCATCACATAGAAAATGTTGTGGGGAACAGTAAACTAAAGACTAAATTTTATTAACAGAACCCTTAGAACCTACAACAAATCTCTTAAAGAAACTGCCTACACTATGCAGTCCCATATTGTGAGCAACATTCCCTTCTGAAGTGCTGTTGCACAATATGGGATCCATACAAGATAGGATAGACAGAGATCATCAAAAAAGTTCAAATAAGGGCAGCTCACATTGTATTATCATGAAACATTCCAAAGAATCTAACAGATATAATAAGCAAGATGAAGTGTCCACCATTAAAACAAAGGAATTTTTGTTGCTGTGAGATACGAGTGTTGGAACTCTAAAAGTGGCAACCATTTATTTACAGCTCATGCAAAATAGATACATGTTTCAAAGTTTTACTGATCTTCAGAGTAGTCATCAGCCTTGTGTATAACCCGTTGCCAGCAATGTAGAAGTTGTAGGACACTCTTAGCAGTGGCAGTTGTGTTGACAGTCCGAGTGGTGCGGTCTATTGCCCGACGAATTTGTAGCATTTCTGAAGCAAATGCTGTGAAGTGTTTCTTCAGTTTAGAAATTGAGCTGAACTCATGAGGACTTAAGTCAGGGGAGTGCAGTAGGTGGTATAGCACTTAGCAGTTCCATCAGTCAAACAAATCAGTAACAGCTTGCACTGTACGTGCTTGAGCATTGTCCTGCAAAATGATGGTCAGGTCCAGCAGAAAGTGTCATCACTTCTGTCTCTAAGCTGGTCATAGGTTGTGTTCCAAAAATGAACAGCATAGAGACAGAAGTGATGACACTTTCTGCAGGACCTGACCATCATTTTGCAGGACAATGCTCAAGCGTGTACAGCGCAAGCTGTTACTGATTTGTTTGACTGGTGGGGCTGCTAAGTGCTATACCACCTACTGTACTCCCCTGACTCAAGACCTTATTAGTTCAACTCAATTTCTAAACTGAAGGAAACACTTCACGGCATTCACTTCGGAACTTCTACAAATTCGTTGGGCAATAGATCACGCAGCTTGAACTGTCAACACAACTGCCACTGCTAAGGGTATCCTATGACTTCCACATTGCTGGCAATGGGTTATATACAATGCTGGTGACTACTTTGAAGGTTAGTTAAACTTTGAAACACATATCTATTTTGTATGAGTTGTAAATAAATAGTTGCCACTATTAAAGTTCCAACCCTCGTATTTTCATGGAATTTCAATTACCATCTTTCTCCTTTGAATGCCAAAATATTTTGTTGGTTCCCACCTATTTAGGGAGAAATTGCTCCTTATTTCAAACTTGTCATTGCTATCTAAAAGGTGTGGACTCTCTTTAAGTCATTGTTCCAATGGGGGTGAAACACATATAAGGACTTCTGGTAGCATGACCTTGTTTCATTGCCAGGCCGCTTGATCCACTGTAAGTCTATCAATCCATTGTCTTGTTATCTTATTGGTTGGTTTAAAGTCTTTCTTATTTGTTTTTGTTCCATAGTAAACAGAATCTGGCTTCATCATACTGTGTTTCTGATTACAAATTCTCAAATTCTTTGGTATACTGCTCTCTGCATTGCATTGTAAATATGTTGCTTCTATTATACTTGATTTCTGCTTGCATCCATAATACTAAGCAGAGTAAATGATTCCATATTTGTTTTTGTTTCATATGAAACAAAAGCTTGTTTCATCAGTGGTGTTCTGTGGATTTATGTATATTTGTCGCTGCTTACAAATTCATGTGTAAAGTGCTTGATTTAAATGCATTGCAAGAATATTGTTTTTATTCTACTTTACTTTTGTTTGCATCTATTTTGAATACCTTATCACATTTCATGAAGAAGTCCATGTTAGTAATTTTTGGCAGAATTGGTATTAAACTTTATTACATCTTGTTATGAAATGAGTATGTAATTCTGCTTTGAATGGTGTTACTTCTTGCCACTGATTGCCATGCATTTCACTGTGATTTGCAGAGAATGGATTCAGATGTGTTTTTAGTGACTAGAGCATTCTTCCGTGCAAATGCTGAGAATGCTACAGTATTTGCATTAATGTGTTCACACATTGTTAAGAGGCATTAAAAATACATTTTTGCAGAAATCAATGAACTAGAATCATCCTCACAATCCAATGAAAAATTCAGAGGCATCCATTAAATGCAGTTAAGTATGAAAAATGGATGCGAAAAAGTGATGTACAATACTAGTGATATACTTACAATGTGTTTAATTCAATCAGTTCACACATGGTTTCATAATCACTAACCAATAGACATCAATCCACAGAATACCATGCAATGAAACCAGCTTTTATATGAAACAAAAACAAACATGGAGTTATAAAAAGCAGGCGTTCATGGTTGGTATCTCTGTTGTTGCTGATATCTGATTTATGAGTATAAGGCCACGGTCCAAGGCAAAAATCTCTATCTAAGATTTGGTCTTCCACTGCTGAAGGCTTCATCAGAGGCTTTAAGGACTCAGAAAGCTGTAACAGACTCAAAACAAGCTCAGCAAGCCAAACTGTTTATATGTATTCGTGCAATAATCAGTCCATTACATCATCAGACCACTCCTTAGCATACATTAGTGTCACTCCTTTCATCTTAGGCAGTGGTATGATGGAATCATGAACTGACCATTACATGGATACATATAAACAATTCAACCTGCTGAGTTTCTTTTGCATCTTTAACAGCTTTCTGACTTATTAAAACCTCTGATGAAGTCTCCAGCAGTGTATGGTGAAACATTAGGCATACATTTAGCCTTGGACCATGGCCTTATGACCATAAATCAAATTTCAGTAACATTGCAAATATGGAATCATTTATCCCACCAAGTATTGTATTATGGAGTTGAGCAAAAATTAAGCAGAATACTATCAGCATATTCAAACGGAATTCAAAGAGTACAATAGATACCAGATCATCATCAGGAACAGAATAGGATGAAACCAGATGCTCTGCCACATCATGCTACTTGATTTTTAGGTTTTGACAAATGCTAAAGTGGAATTAAATGGCCACATAGCCCAATTTGCAATATTGGGTTTTAAGTAAATAATTTTACATTCAAAAGGTGACCATGGCATCAATTACATAATTTTACATGACTGTCAACCTCCTCTATAAGAATTTTATCTCAGTTTTTCATTGAGATTACTTGAATACCTATATTCCTTTGTAAGTTCAGAAAAGCTTCCCTGAATAGACATTTTACTGACAGACTATGAGGCCCACCCCAAAAACATAAGTGAAAAATATTATCATCTGATACTCATATTTTGAACAGCAAGAATACAGATTTTCACACCATATTTTCCTGTATTTGAAGTTCACTGCCAGGCCACTATGAATGCTACTGTCATTCTTTGTTTCTGTATCATAGCATGGACCTTGTACTTCTCACAATTTGGTATTTGTGGTTATTCCTTTTGTCTGTATGTGCTACATGATGTGTTTTGATGAAAACACAAATTATGAACAATGTAATCGTTATGTACACTAAGGTGACAAAAGTCATGGGATAGTGATATGCACATACACATATAGTAGTAGTATCACATACACAAGGTATACAAGAGCAGTATTCGGGAGGACGACGGTTCAATCCCGCGTCCAGCCATCCAGATTTAGGTTTTCCGTGATTTCCCTAAATCGCTCCAGGCAAATGCCGGGATGGTTCCTTTCAAAGGGCACGGCCGACTTCCTTCCCCGTCCTTCCCTAATCCGATGAGACCGATGACCTCGCTGTCTGGTCTCCTTCCCCAAAACAACCAACCAACCTATACAAGAGCAGTGCATTGGCACAGCTGTTATTTGTACTCACACAATTTACATGCAAGGACTTATGGTGTGATTATGGCTGCATGATGGCAATTAACTGACTTTGAACATGGAATGGTAGTTGGAACTGGATGTATGGGACATTCTGTTCAGATATTGTTAGGAAATTCAATATTTCAAGATCCACAGTCAAGAGTGTCCTGAGGATACCACTTTTCAGACATTACCTCTCACCACAAACAATGAAGTGACCGACGGCCTTCACTTTATGACCAAGAGCAGTGGCATTTGTATAGAGTTGTCAGTGCTAACAGACAAGCAACATTGCATGAAATAATCACAGAAATCAATGTGGGACATGCAATCAATCTATCTGTTAGGACAGTCCAACAAAATTTGTTGTTAATGGGCTTCGGCCTCAGATGACCGACATGAGTTCCTTTGCCAACAGCACAACATGTCCTGCAGTGACTCTACTGGGCTCATGACCATATTGGTTGGACCCTAGATGACTGGAATATGTGACCTGGTCATATGACTCCTGATTTCAGTTGGTAAGAACTGATATATGGTTTGAGTGTGATGCAGACCCCACAAAGCCATGGACCCAAGTTGTCAACAATGCACCATGCAAACCAGTGGTGGTTCCGTAATGGTGTGTACTGAGTTTACAGGGAATGGACTGTGTCCCCTGAGACAACTGAACTGATTGTTGACTGGGAATGGTTATTTTTGGCTACTTGGAGATCATTTGCAGTCACTCATGGATTTGGTGTTCCCAAACAATGATAGAACTCTAATGGATGATAATGTGCTGTGTCACTGGGCTACAATTTTTCACAACTGGTTTGAAGAACATTCTGGACAGTTCAAGCAAATGATTTGGCCACCCATTTCAACCAACATGAATCCCATTGAACATTTATGGAACATGATTGAGAGGTCAGCTTGTGCACAAAATCCTGCACCAGCAACACTTTTGCAATTACAGATGGCTGTAGAGGCACCATTGCTCAGTATTACTGCGGGGGACTTCCAGTGACTTGTTGAGTCCATGCCATATCAAGTTTCTGCACTACGTTGGGCAATAGGAGGTTTGACATGATATTAGGATGTATCCCATGACTTTTTTTCAACTTCGTTTATATTTTCCATCACTAACAATGCTCTGCTAACAGGTTATGGACCCTGGACAGTTAATCTGTGCAGCAAATTATGTATGCCATCTTGTCAGAAATATAAATAACTGGACAACTGCATTACATTATGTGACTATGTAGTGAGTGGAACTTGTTATGATATGTGTTTTGTTAAACTCATCATCATATGAACTCTCAGTTTTTGAAAACAATCAGTTACATGATTCAGTGTACATGAATTCAAGTTTCCAAAAATGTTTTAAAATATAAGTTTGATGAAAACCACTAGTGGTAGACAAACTGCAAGGCAAGAATGATTACAACACACACAAGTTTGGAATGAAACTCATTCTAATGCATGAAAAATTAAGAGACAATGCCATTGGTATAACTGCTGCTACAAATGCAGAGAAGGTTACATGTGCATGGGCACTTATCCTTTAGTATGTGGATCAGTCTCTTTATGAACATGTGGAAAACACAACAATGGCAAAGGAAGCTTGTGATACCCTGGAAAACCTGCTTGTTGGTAAGGTGGATGGCTCTGTAGAATGCCCTGTCAGACATTACATTATTCACACTTCAGTGAAATGTCCAGAATTGCATAACTCTTATTCTGGATGTTGCCAACAAACTACAAAGCATATGCAAAATAGTTAAAGAAAAACTAATTGCACTCATTATGTTAAGAGGGTTACCAAAAGTTTGTCTGTCTTACCTTATGGGTGTAGATTCCAGTACAACCGATGAAAATTTCACATCAGAAAACATCAAAGCAAAGTTGCTAAATGAAAATGCAGAAGAATATCTCGAATTGGACAAAGATGGTGATGATAGCACTTTTTCATAAAACACTGTAAGAAATCACGGAAGAGTTTCTCCAAAAGCAAATGAGAAAAGAAGAAAATAAAATATTTTAATTGCTGGATGTGTGGCCATTCCATGTCTGACTGTCCCCAGGAGCAACTATTGTCAAACAAGGGTTCAAAGGGGGCAGACAAGTCATTGTTTTGTGCACTTAATGTGTCAGATTTCAGCCAGAATGAGTGGACCCTTGATTACGGAGCACCGTCGCACATGACTTCAAGAAAGGAATGGTTTCAAGATTTTGTACCAGAAAATTTAAAAAAAGTGAAGTGTGTTGATAATGTTGGATTAGTAAGTGAAGGGAAGGAAGATCTTGTTGTCAATTCACTAGATAAATCTTCAATCAGGAATGTTATTCTTGTTCCTGGATTAACCATTAATTTGTTGTCGGTTACTGCTTTGGTTAAGAAAGGCATAAATGTTTTTTTTTTTATGAAGATGGATGTCAGGTGTTCAAAATGGGTGATCTTCATTGTTCTGGATTGAAGTCAAATGGTATTTAAAAACTTAAAATGTTGAACCTGTATTTTCAGATGAGCATGCTCTAACTGTTTGAAAATGAAGCACTATGGAAGACTTATGGCACTGTACAGGTATACTTTGACATGTTAGAGTTGACACTCGTCTTAAGTTATGTTTACAGAGTGGAGGCATAATGGAGTGTTGTGACTCTGACAAGTGTAAATCATGTGTGCTTTGTAAGGTGTCTACATTTCCATCTCCTAAGGCTGGGGGACAATGTGAAACAGTGTCACTTGGCTTGGTGCATACAAATTTATGTGGCCGCATACAGCAGGTGTCCCATGATATATAGAAGTACATGTATGTCCCAGTGAATGATTATTCAAGAAGTCCATTCTTTTATTTTTCCAAAAGTACAGATCAAACATTTGATTTTTTCTATGAGTTCAAAGCTTTGACAGAAAATAGAGGTGGTGAAGAAATCAAAGCTACTAGAAGAGGCAATGGAAGTGAATTTGTAAACTCTGCACTTGATTCATCCCTCAGATATAATGGGATTGAACATCAGATAAGTGTGTCAGAATGAAACAGTGTAGTGGAAAGGACTAACAGATCAAATTGGGAGATGTCATGATTTATGTTACAAGAATTTGGTCTACCTAAGCACTGTTGGGCAGAGGCATGCAGTAACTTTGTTTACATAAACAACCATGTTCTTCACAGAGCATTAAATGGTAAGGCTCCACAGCAGTGACAGAAAGGAAAAGTATCTTCTTTAAACCACCTGAAAGTATTTGGTTGTAGAACCTTTCTTCCTCTACAAGGTCAAAACTGAAGAAAGTGGGATATCAAAGCTAAGGAGTTTGCTTTTGTAGGTTATGATGAAATGAATAAAGGTTACAGACTAATTGATCCACAGAAAATAGTGAAAGACAGGGGTGTTACTTTTCTGGAAAATGAATGCATGATTGTCAGTACCAGGGTACCAGCATAGCCAAGTGAAAAGTACGCTGAATGGGGCAAGGAAAGCAGTGCTGGGAGTGACAGTGACAAGGCCAATCAAGATCCAGACATCATGTTGGATGCTCAGTGAGTGTTAGACATAGAGGAGGTGATACCAATGTACCCTGGTGCTCCAGAAGAGGACCAGCCAGCCAGCAGGTCAATCCATGCACCCAAACCAATGAAGTACTTACCTACTTGGTGAGTGATATTTCCAGTTTTGGTGAAGATCCTGTGAGTCCGGAGGATGCCATGTTGAGGAGTGACACAGAAGAGTGGATAAAGGCCATGGAAGAGGAAATAAAGTGTTTCCCAGACAATAGTGTTTGGGAACTTGTGGACACACATTGGATGCACCAAAGAGTAAAAGTATTGTAGGTAACAAGTGAGTATTAAGTTGGAAAGGGATGCAGATGGTGCAGCACTCAATTGTGTTAGATGTATTGAGAAGGGATACACTCAAAAATTTGGTATAAGTAACGATGAAACCTTTTTACCAATTGTGAGATGTAGTACTCTTAGAGATGTCATTAGTTTATCTGTAAATCTCGATATTAAGATTTAACATTTGGATATTAAAACTGCTTTCCTATATGAGGACTTGGAAGAAACTATTCTCATGAAGCATCCAAATTGTTTTGTATCAGAAGGAAATGGCTATTTATGGTTTAAAACAGTCATCTAGACAGTGGAATGAAAAGGCAAAAATGTGATTTTAGAACTAGGTTATGTTGCAAATACCAATGAGGGTTATGTGTTAATTAAAATGTCAGATAAAAAACTTGCAATTATTTCTTAGTATATAGATGATTTTTATATCTTCTGTAACAACATTGTGATAAAAGACAATTTGCATTTGTGATTATCTCAGCTTTATGAAGTTAAATATCTAGGAGAAGCAAAGTCCTGTCTAGGCACATGTAGAATTAGAAACTGGGGGGAAGACAATTTAAAACTTGTCCAAAAAGGTTATATTGCAAATGTCAGATTCAGATTCTTCACTAATCATTCAGCAGTATTACATGCATTACACATTGTCAGTTCACTTAATCTGTTAATTTTATAAAACACATTTTTACATATTTAAGTTGATATTGGGCATTTATAAAAATTCTTCTGATGAATAGAGTGGGTTTCTTAACAAGAAGCTGTGCAACTTTTCCTTAAATACTTTGATTGGCATGCTTGAGGCATGTTTAGACAATTTGTTATATATTTTAATTTCCTTGTACTTATGACTATTGTTAGTTTTTGCTAATCTGTTTTGTGGCAAGAGCAGAAAAGTACAGATTCTTGTATTATACTTATGCCTTTGATTCATTACACCTAAATTTGGTAGTTCAGGAAGTATATAGTTAACATTATCAAGAATATATTGATTAATAATTGTTAATATTCTATATTTAATGAACAATGTGTCCTATTATCTACCTTTGCCATTACTGTGATTGCTTTCTTCTGGATCACCAGGATCTCACTTACCTTTTTTTGCTGTTTCCCCAGAGTATTAACCCATACCTTAAAACAGACTGAAAGAAAGCAAAGTGTGCTATCCTAACATAATCAAATGTCACATACCATATCAGTCTCTTCAGCAGATATATAACTCTTGACAGCTTAACCACTATGTGTTCAACATGAGAGTTCCATGTTAGTTTATTCAAGTATGATACCAAAAAATTTTGCATTTTGTTTTTTTATTTTTACAGTCTTTGATAGACTGAACCAAGTATTCCAGGTTTTTGCTCATTTAATAGTAGACCATTTGCATTAAATCATGATATTCTATTTCCTTTTGCCAAATTGATACTACTAACAAGGTTATGAAGTACATGGTTCACAGATACGGAAGTTGTATCATCTGCATACATATTGTATTGTATTGTTTACATCTTTGTTTCCCAGTAAGTTGTTTGTATGTACACGGAATAGAATTAGTCCTAATTTACATCCCCATGGCACTCCATGTTGAACCTCAAGAGTGTTTGACAGATGACTTCGTGAACTCACCACTTGCTTCCTTTTCTTAAGGTATGATTTGATGAGTTTCAAACTTTTGTCACATACTCTACAGAAATCAAGTTTAGAGAGCAAAACAGAGTGGTCAACACAGTCAGAGACCTTGCTCAAATCACATAAGGTTACCTGTATGTGAGCACGGTCCTCAAATACTGCTAAAATGTCTCTCATTAAGTGTTCTCTGGCATGTATAGTTGACTTTTCTTTTCTGCAACCAAACTGTGATGCACTTAACATATCATTTAGTTCTAGGTACTCATACATCTGCTGATACATTATGAATTCAAAGACTTTGGCTAGTACTGGAATTACTGAAATTGACCTTTAGTTTGCTGGATCAGATTTGTTACCCTTTTTAAAGACTGGAGTCACTTTGGATAGTTTGAGAGAATCAGAAAAAACCATTCTATGAGACATACGTTTATAGAATATGTTAATGCTGCTGCAATATAATGTATTATTTCTTTCAGTAGATTGTTTGACATATTAAAAAATAGCTGTACCACATGAATTTTTCATTTCTTTGACAATTTTAAGAACTTCATCTTAGCATACCTCTTTGAAATGTTCCAACGCAGGTCTAGCCTGATTATGATTAAAGTTTGTGCTCATAAGATAATCTATATATGTTACACTGGGCTTGCTGATCAACTTTTTGATTTCATCAGCACAAGTTACAAAATATTTGTTGAACGTTTCTGCTGGTATTGGGAGGGCCTTATCAAAATTCATGATTTCACCTTTAACAGTATTAATTACTGATCAGGCTGTTTTGCACTGGTTTATACTATTTTTTATGAGATTGGTATTGTATCTTTGTTTAGCCAACTGTAGCTCCTTCTTATACAGTTTCTTAGTGGTTATTTTGAGATCTTTACTTTCGTTAGAATTATTTACTTCGTCAAGGCATTTTTACAGCAGCTGCTTATTTTTTAAATTCTCCAACACTTTGGTGTACCACAATTTACCCTTTTTTCTTTTATCACATTTTTTGGAACAAGATGAGCTTGGAACAAGATGACAGTTGAAACATTTTAATATGTTTTATTGCACCCCCATAGGAACACCAGCAGAAGCTAGATTAAAGTTTTGGGATGTGCATGGTGATAAGTTCAAGTGTTGTATCAAGAACTCATGGGGTGTTTGCTGTGTATCAGTACAAATACAAGACTTGATATATCATATGCAACTGCTATTTTAATCCACTATAACTGTAAGTTTGCTAGTACATACCAGAATGCAACAAAAAAAGAGTCCTTCATTGTCTCAAGTCTATTATGCATTATGGAATGGTGTTTAACAGAGGGGATTTTAAATATCTGCATGTAACTGCTTTGTTGGCTCAAATTTTGATTTAACTACTGGGTTGTCACAATATCGGAATGGTTTTCTGTTGGGGAAAAAACGTAATTTCCTGGAAAAGTGAGAAACTGAAGAATGTTGCAACCTCAATTACAGAAGCTGAATATGCAGCTGCTAATTCTGCATTCAAGGGTGCAATGTATTCGAGATGGCTGACAGGAGACTTGTTAAATAATAAGTATTATGATCCTGTGATCATTTTCATGACAACCAGAGTTCTATTAAACTATCACAAAATACTGTATTGCATTCTAGTTTGTTTGTGCTAAAGGACATTTCATTAGACAATGTATGAAAAGAAGTGAGATTATTGTTGAGTGTGTACAGTCAAAGAAAATACCTGCTGATGTATTAACCAAACCGTTTACTGAGGAGTGACACATGTATCTTATTCATAAGTTGATCTCAGTGACAGATTAAGCAGTAATGTTATGTCAGTTATCTGGTTCGTTGTTTTATCTTTGTCATTGCCATCTACGAGATTGTTCCATATATCAGTGTATTCAGAATAATACATTTATGTGAATACACAAATTAAGGGCAATCTAATTATTATTTATATTTTCCATTATTAACCACACTCTGGGAACAGAAATGGCCATCATGATACAATGAGAGAAATCAGAGTTTGCACATAAAGAGTTAAGTGTTTACTTTTTCCCACACGCTTTGGAGAGTGGAGCAATTGATAAATAGTCTGAAAGTGGTCCGATGTGCTCTTTGCCAAAAATTGGGTACTTTTTCAGCTCTTAATATAGTGAAAATCAGCACCTGTTTCTTTCATGCACTATTTCTTTTGTAAATGGTTTACAGTTTTGTAGTTTATTACAGTTAATGCAGAATATGTTCTAAACAATTTGCAAGTATTTCAAACAATTTAGGATGTATTGATGTTTATAAAGAGTAGTAATAAAAAATTGAAGAAGAAGACTTTTTATAATGCTTCTTCAAATTCAGAGAGCATTTTATCGAATTGGAAATGTGATTTATTCATCTCATGATGTACATTTGTACAGGAGGCATGTCAAAAATTTATAATACACTTTTTTACACTAATATATAATAGCAATAAAATAAATAATAACACTATAATGACACTTCTTGGAATACGTAACACATTGTATCCAGCTCAAATTTCCAGTTGGTCCTGTATGAATTCATCCAGTGAGTAATAACATTTCAGTGTCAGTGCCTCATATAGCTTTCTTTTAAGTGGACCTATATTCATCTGCATTAACTTGTTCCCTTTTAATTTATTACAGATTTTCATATATATATAAACAAAGATGATGTGACTTACCAAATGAAAGTGCTGGCAGGTCGACAGACACACAAACAAACACAAACATACACACAAAATTCAAGGTTACGCAACAAACTGTTGCCTCATCAGGAAAGAGGGAAGGAGAGGGAAAGACGAAAGGATGTGGGTTTTAAGGGAGAGGGTAAGGAGTCATTCCAATCCCGGGAGCGGAAAGACTTACTAGGGGGGAAAAAAGGAAAAAAGGACGGGTATACACTCGCAAACACACACATATCCATCCACATATGGTATATGTGTGGATGGATATGTGTGTGTGTGTGTGCGAGTGTATACCCGTCCTTTTTTCCTTTTTTCCCCCCTAAGGTAAGTCTTTCCGCTCCCGGGATTGGAATGACTCCTTACCCTCTCCCTTAAAACCCACATCCTTTCGTCTTTCCCTCGCCTTCCCTCTTTCCTGATGAGGCAACAGTTTGTTGCGAAAGCTTGAATTTTGTGTGTATGTTTGTGTTTGTTTGTGTGTCTGTCGACCTGCCAGCACTTTCATTTGGTAAGTCACATCATCTTTGTTTTTAGATATATTTTTCCTACGTGGAATGTTTCCCTTTATTATAACCATATATATATGCCTGTTGCCTCATCAGGAAAGAAGGAAGGAGAGGGAAAGACGAAAGGATGTGGGTTTTAAGGGAGAGGGTAAGGAGTCATTCCAATCCCGGGAGCGGAAAGACTTACCTTAGGGGGAAAAAAGGACGGGTATACACTCGCACACACACACATATCCATCCACACATATACAGACACAAGCAGACATATTTAAATATGTCTGCTTGTGTCTGTATACGTGTGGATGGATATGTGTGTGTGTGCGAGTGTATACCCGTCCTTTTTTCCCCCTAAGGTAAGTCTTTCCGCTCCCGGGATTGGAATGACTCCTTACCCTCTCCCTTAAAACCCACATCCTTTCGTCTTTCCCTCTCCTTCCTTCTTTCCTGATGAGGCAACAGTTTGTTGCGAAAGCTTGAATTTTGTGTGTATGTTTGTGTTTGTTTGTGTGTCTGTCGACCTGCCAGCACTTTCATTTGGTAAGTCATATCATCTTTGTTTTTACATATATTTTTCCTACCTGGAATGTTTCCCTCTGTGTGTGTGTCTATATATATATATATATATATATACAGGGTGAGTCACCTAACATTACCGCTGGATATATTTCGTAAACCACATCAAATACTGACAAATCGATTCCACAGACCAAACGTGAGGAGAGGGGCTAGTGTAATTGGTTAATACAAAATATAAAAAAATGCATGGAAGTATGTTTTTTAACACAAACATACGTTTTTTTAAATGGAACCCCATTAGTTTTGTTAGCACATCTGAACATATAACCAAATATGTAATCAATGCTGTTTGTTGCATTGTAAAATGTTAATTACATCCGGAGATATTGTAACCTAAAGTTGACGCTTGAGTACCACTCCTCCGCTGTTCGATCATGTGTATCGGAGAGCACTGAATTAAGTAGGAATCCAAAGGGAATGGTGATGGACCTTAGGTACAGAAGAGACTGGAACAGCACATTACGTCCACATGATAACACCTTTTTAGTGGTCTTTTTCACTGATGCACATGTACATTACCGTGAGGGGTGAGGTACATGTACACACGTGGTTTCCGTTTTCAACTACGGAGTGGAATAGAGTGTGTCCCGACATGTCAGGCCAATAGATGTTCAATGTGGT
Source organism: Schistocerca serialis cubense (assembly GCF_023864345.2). Lineage (NCBI taxonomy): Eukaryota > Metazoa > Arthropoda > Insecta > Orthoptera > Acrididae > Schistocerca > Schistocerca serialis. The sequence goes on from NC_064640.1 coordinate 784,873,475, forward strand.
GGCCATCATTTGCTGCACACAATTGCAATCTCTGGCGTAATGAATGTCGTACACGCCGCAGTACATCTGGTGTAATGTCGCCGTAGGCTGCCACAATACGTTGTTTCATATCCTCTGGGGTTGTAGGCACATCACGGTACACATTCTCCTTTAACGTACCCCACAGAAAGAAGTCCAGAGGTGTAAGATCAGGAGAACGGGCTGGCCAATTTATGCGCCCTCCACGTCCTATGAAACGCCCGTCGAACATGCTGTCAAGGGTCAGCCTAGTGTTAATTGTGGAATGTGCAGGTGCACCATCATGCTGATACCACATACGTCGACGCATCTGACATGGTGCCACACTGCAGACTGTTAACAAAGGTATGAACACATGGAATAGGTTCCGAGATATGCGAGTGTCTCAAAGACTTCTTAAGTAATAGAACCAAGTATGTTGTCCTCGACAGTGAGTGTTCATTAAAAAAAAGGGTACTGTCAGGAGTGCCCCAGAGAATGTGATAGGACTGTTATAATTTTCTATATATATGAACAATCTGGCAGGCAGGGTGGGCAGCAATCTGTGGTTGTTTGTTGCTGATGCTGTGGCATACAGGATGATGTCTAAGTGGAATGACCGTAGGAGGATACAAGATGACTTAGACAACATTTCTAATTGGTGTCAAAATGGCATTTATCTCCAAACATAGAAAAACGTAAGCTAACGCAAATGAGCAGCAAAAGCAAACCCTTAATTTTCAGATACAACATTATTAGTCTCCTGCTTGACACAATCATGCCATATAAATGCCTGGGTGTAGCAATACAAAGCAGTATGGAATGGAACAAACGTGAGGATTGTGGTAGGAAAGGTGAATGGTTGATGTCAGTTTACTGGGAGAATTTTGGGAAAGCATGGCTCATCTATAAAGCAGGCCACAAATAGGATGCAACTGTGACCTGTTCTTGAGTATTGCCCAAGTTTTTGGGATCCACACCAGGTTGGTTTAAAGGACAACATCAAAGCAGTTCAGAGGTGGGCTGCTATATTTGTTATTGGTAGGTTCAAACAACATTCAAGTGTTATGGAGATGCTTCAGAAACTCAAATGGGAATCCCTGGAGTGAAAGCAACATTGTTTTCAAGGAACACTATTGAGAAAATTTAGAGAACCTGCATTTGAAGCTGACTGAAGAACGATTCTACTGCCACCAACATACATTTTGCATAAGGAACATGAAGAGAAGATACAAGAAATTAGGGCTCACATGGAGCATACAGACAGTCATTTAATTGTGGTACAGGATATCCTCTGCCACTTCTTGTATGCTGGCTTGCGGAGTATGTATGCAGATGTATATATGCTGATGTAGATTATTCCATATTGAATGTAAATATACAAAATATATTAACTTACTGATTTGTCTCTCCCAAAGATTTGCAATGATTCTAACTGCAAATATGGCTAATTTACAATGTTTTAGGAGTTGCAAGATTAATTCTTATGTACACTGATCAATCAACCTTATGACCACTACCCACTGTGATGCTGGATGCCGCCTGGTGGCATTTGAGTATTTGATACAGTAACAAAAGTATTTAAGTGGAGCACACATGGATAGGGGTCACCCTAGTGAAGGTATGTGCTGCAGATGGGAAAATCCATTGAAATAAGTGACTTTGACAAAGGGCAGATTATTATTATGCAGAGCCTGTGAACGAGTATTTTGAAAACAGTGAAGCTGGTTAAAATGCTCATATGCTGCTGTCATGAGAAACAACGGGAAGAGACTGAACTACAGTGAAACCAGCACTAGGCACTAAATGGTTGAACATCCATGACTCTCCACAGAACAGGGGACTCGGAGGCTTCTCTGCTCTATCAAGTAGGATAGATGATGATCTGTAGCATCTCTGCCAAAACAGCACACTGCTGGTGCATGCACAAGTGTTTTGGAGCACACCGTTAACGGTACATGGTTGAACATGGATTGCTGCAGCAGACCACCCCTATATGTTCACAAGACGACCCAATGACATCATTAATTATGACTGCAATGGGCACAGGATAGTTGATCAATGGAAAATATCTGCTCTTCGGTTGAATCACATTTTTGCTACATTAGTTTGATGGTCATCTCCACAAAGACGATTGTTGAAGTGAATTGTGGCTCAAAACATGCAGCGCACCATGGGTGCACGCTGGTGGGAACAATATTACTCTATGGGAGACGTTCTCCTGCACTTGTGACTTGCATGAAACCTGTGGTAGTAATCAAAGACATGCCTGCGTGCCTTCATGCTTGTATTTCCCAACAGCAATGTCTTCTTCCAGCAGTATAATTGTCCATATCCTGGAGCCAGAACCATGCTACAGTGGTTTGAGGAGCATTATAGTGAATTCACTTTGGTGTCTTTGTGACAAAATTCATCTGATTTATACCCTACGGAACCAATCTGGGTCACTATCAGGCACCATCACTGTGTACGCAAACCAGCGTCTTGTTATTTTTGTAAATTACATGACCTGTGCATAGATGTCTAAGCCACATACCTCCACAAATCTTCCAAAAAACTGTCGAAGCCCTGATACTCAGAATCAGTGCTGTATTACATTCCACAGAAACTAAAAAATGACCTCAAGTATCAGGTTATTTTAGTTGAAGTCCAGTGCATGAGTAGACTCAGATGTTTATTATTTGTAATCTTCAGAATTTTGTAATTCATTATTTTGAGCTTTAAAAGCTGTCTTTATATGTTTATATGTGATGTCATTCATTATAGGCTGTCCTTCATTTATAAAAAAAATATTTTTTGGAACATAATTTGAAAAAATAATGTTAAATTAGAAAGTTAATTTGATTCCACATAACTTGTGTTATACAGTTGTATGTCAGTCCAATAACTTATGTCTTATTTGTATGTTCATAAATAAATGCATTATTTATTTTATTATTAACATTAAAATTTTTCCAAGTATTAGGTCTACAACTTTGCTTCCCCTGTTTTGCAATAGACAGCAGTAGCGGCAAGTGGGGTTCGGGTGGTTGGTCATAGGTGTAATACAATAAGCTTAGGCATCTGTAAACATAATGCCATAAAAATATTAGTCAATTTGTGATTGCATCATAAGGTTGTTCTCGATTAAGTACATCAACTTACGTACCCATTTCTCGCCATTTGCGTGAAGTTTTAATTTCCTGCTTTAACATGAAGAAATCTGCAGCCGTGGCTCTTAAAATTCTGGGTAAGACAAATGGTGAGGGAACTATTGGTGGAAGAACATACAGAGAATGTTTTCAATGCCTTAAGAATGGTGATTTTGATGCTGAAGACCAGCATGGCAGTGGACGACAGAACATTTTTGTAGCTACTGAAACAGATGAAGACAGTCTCAGGGTGTCATTATCAAAAGCAATTGATGTGTTTGAGCCCAGCACTGAAACACAAACAGCCACAATACAGTAATAAACAGGTATAGGTAGTTTTGCATCAGGTCAGTGCTCGACCCCATGTCACAAAATCCGTCAGAATATACATGAAAATTTGAAATGAGAAGTCCTATCACTCCTGCCGTATTCCTCATACATTGCTCTCTCTGACTACCACCTTTTTCAATCAGTGGCATACAGTCTGGCTGACCAGTACTTCCGATCATATGAACAAGTGCAAAATTGAATCCATTCATGGATGCCCACAAAAGACACACAGTTCTTCACCACAGGATTCATATGCTATCCAAAAGATGGGAGAATGTAGTGGCCTGCGATGGGCAATACTATGAATCATAATTTTTTTTGTAAGTTTTTCACAATAAAGCCCCAAACTTCGAGAAAAAATGGAAGAAGCAAAGTTGTAGACCTAGTTTATGGTACTTAGTAGATTACTGGAACTTCAGTTTATTAATTATACCTTTCTCTTCCAAAAATCTTTTTTCATATAACAATTTGTTTAACTTCTTTAACTATCTGTTATGTTTTATTTTATTATGTTATTTATCCATCCGTTGACAATAAATATTGTATGGATGTTGTCAAGGGTACATGTAAGCCATTTCAAAGAAATGGGACACAAACAATATATACATAAAAAAGTACAAAACAAAATAATACAATGAAGTTAATAATAATACAATGAAATTAATATAGCCTATATACATCTCTGCTTGTTATTTTAAATGCACAGTCTGTTTTTCATAAGGCTTTAGATTTGTCCTCCCTAAATGGCAAGTCCTTATATACACAATACTGCTTAAGTATATATTTACATCACACAACAGCTGTCCTTTAAGTATGTAAATGTAATGAATGATTAGGCAATGAATGATTAGGTACAGATAGAGTATTTTCCATTTTGCCTTTATAAATATCATCAGAAAAATTTATTGACCTACATAGTCATTTACAGACTAAAAACATTACCGAGCGAGGTGGCGCAGTGGTTGGCACACTGGACTCGCATTCGGAAGGACGACGGTTCAATCCCACGTCCGGCCGTCCTGATTTAGGTTTTCCGTGATTTCCCTAAATCTCTCCAGGCAAATGTCGGGATGGTTCCTTTGAAAGGGCACGGCCGACTTCCTTCCCTAATCCGATGAGACCGATGACCTCGCTGTTTGGTCTCTTCCCCCAAACAACCAACCAACCAACCAACCAACTAAAAACATTGTTCCACTAGAAATTTTTTAAATTCTGTTTTAAATTTGTTATCATCTTCTAACTGCCTGATGTTGACTGGCAGTGCGTTGTACACTTTTGCGCCGATATAGCTCACATGCCTTTGCGTATTCGTTCTTTTTGTTCGCTGAGTATGGAGTGCTGCGCTATTACGGGTATTGTAGTTATGAAAGTCGGCATTTGTCTGAAAATCTGCAATGTGGGTCCTGACATACAATACAAATTTGTGTATGTATAATGATGGTATAGTAAGTATTCTAAGCTTTTTGAATATGGGTTTGCAGTGTGTCTGTGGATGACTGTGAGTTATTATTCAGATGGCCCTCTTCTGCAACAAAAAAATTTGTTTTGAGGCGCCCTGTTGTGGAACGCCAAAATATTATTCCGTATGTGGCAAGAGATTGAAAATAGCCAAAATATGCCATTCTGGCACCCTCTGAGGTACAAACATTTGCAGTAATTCTGGGGGCAAAACAGGCTGAATTAAGTTTCTGTGCAAGTTTTATTACGTGGTCATTAAAATTTAAGTTTTCATCCACATGAATCCCCAACAATTTTGTGGATGTCACTCTGTCTAAGGCTTTGTCACCCCACACCAGATCGAGATTTACATTTTGACATCTTTTCCCAAGCTGCATATAATTTCTTTTATTTATATTCAATGTCAACCTGTTTGCATTGAACCAAGAGTGGATGTAGTTTAGTACTTTATCAGCAGTTGTTGGTAGCAATTGCTTTGGTGCACTTATTATCACACTAGTATCATCTGCAAATATTATTGCTTTGGCTGCATCATCTGAGGTGTGAAAATCATTTATATAGACAAGAAACAATATGGGCCCTAGGATGCTGCCTTGTGGTACTCCTATTTCTACATTTTTTGCCTCTGATACTGTGTTCTGTTTTTTAGGTATGATTCAAACCATTTTTTTCCTATCCCATGTATACCCAACGCTTCCAATTTTTCTAAGAGAATGTCCTGGTTCACAGTGTCAAAAGCTTTGGAGAGGTCTAAATTTAGTCCTACTATGCTATAATCTTTTTCTAGATTTTTGATTATTTGTTCAGTGTAGCACATTACTGCTGTTTTGGTATTTTTACGTGCTTGGAAGCCATGCTGATTTCTGGTTAGTAAATTATGGTCATTTAGATATTTGTTGATTCGATGCTTCATCAGTTTTTCTAATATTTTAGAAAATGCTGAGAGGAGAAATATTGGGGATAGTTTTTTACCTTATACTTGTCGCCATTTTTAAATAATGGCTTCACTTTTGAAATTTTCAGCCTTTCTGGGAAAGCTCCTTCACTGAATGATAAATTGGCTATGTTTGCAAACGGCTTTGCAATTTGTGGTGCTGTCCTTGTTATGATTGACACAGGCGCCTCATCTATGCCAGCCAACATTTCGGGTTTCAAGCTTTGTATCACTTTCAACACTTCATACCCTCATCCTAAAAGCTGTTTTTGGATATTCAACTTTTTCTTCATTTGTAAATTTTAATCTTAATGAAGTTGTTGCAATCTATGAAATAATTGTTAATATAATTTGGCAAATCTTGTTTATTAATATTGACGTTTTTAAAATTTTTGAGGCTTTGTACCCCTCTCTCATTTGTTGATTGTCACTGATTTCACAGTAAAATCTTTGAATAAGCTTCGAGAGGAGTAAGATTTACAATATACTTGTTTACTTATCTTCTTTTCTCGTAGTTGGTGTCAGTTCTTCACACCCAGGGGTCGACTCTTGAAACTGAAATTTTTTATATCACAGGCTTTCATGGTTCCAATTGATGTAATAACTTCTGAAGAATTGCGTCAATAGTTAATTTTATTCTCTCATATTTTTCTATATCACACTGTCTTTAGAATTTCCACTTCAAAACTGAAAACTACGAGGGCCGTTCAGAAAGTAACCTCCGGTTGATTTAAAAAAATACACCAAGTTAAATAAAAATATTTTAATATATACATCTTACAACTACATCTTTGCACTATTTTTCTACATAGTCTCCATAGCGATTGAGGCACTTATCGTATCTCTTCACAAGCTTTGAAATTCCTTCTGCATAAAAATCACCCGCTTGTGCCTGGAGCCAGCCTGTGACCGCATCTTTGAGCTCTTTGTCATCATCAAACCGCTGTGACCCGAGCCATTTCTTCAAATGCATGAAGAGGTGATAATCACTTGGCGCCAGGTCTGGGCTGTAAGGTGGATGGTTGATAACGTCCCACTTGAAGGACTCAAGAAGGGCCGTTGTTCTGCGAGCAGAGTGAGGACGGGCGTTATCGTGCAAAAAAACGATACCAGAAGTCAGCATACCACGGCGTTTGTTCTGTATAGCCCGTAGTAACTTTTTTATTGTTTCACAGTACACGTCTTGATTAATGGTCGTACCACGTTCCATGAATTCAACCAACAACACCCCTTTGGCATCCCAAAACACCGTTGCCATCAGTTTTCTGGCAGAAAAATCTTGCGAGGCTTTTCTTGGTTTGGTAGGCGAATTTGAACGTGCCCACATCTTTGATTGTTCTTTTGTCTCAGAGTTCACGTACTTAATCCAGGTTTCGTCACCGGTCACGATTCTGTTTAACAATGGTTCTCCTTCGTCCTCATAACGTGACAGAAAGTCAAATGCAGAGGCCATTCTTTGAGTTTTGTGGTGGTCGGTAAGAATTTTGGGCACCCATCGTGCACAGAACTTACGGTAACCCAATCTTGCTGTCACTATCTCGTACAAGAGAGTCTTAGAAATCTGTGGAAAACCAGTAGACAACTCCGACATTGAGAAACGTCGATTTTCACGAACTTTTGCATCAATTTTCTGAACGAGTTCGTCAGTCACCAATGATGGTCTACCACTCCTCTCTTCATCATGAACGTTTTCTCGTCCACTTTTAAATAAACGTACCCATTCACGGACAACTCCTTCACTCATAACTCTTGGTCCGTACACGGCACAAAGCTCACGATGAATAGCTGCTGCAGAATATCCTTTGGCTGTAAAAAACCTTATGACAGCACGCACTTCACATTTGGCGGGGTTTTCTATTGCAGCACACATTTCAAACTGCCACAAAAACTAAACTAGCGCAGGTACGACGTTCACTCGACCACGGCTTGATGCCGACTGACCTGTTGAGTGCGTGAACGCACAGATGGTGTCGCTACTCCCCCCACAACCCGCACTGTGACCAATCGGAGGTTACTTTCTGAACCGCCCTCGTACATTGTTATTGCCAGAAATATAAAAACACATCTGATCACATCAGAGGCATGCCCACTACTAATCCGTTCTGCGGCACTAACAATATCCCAAGGAGATTACAAATTTTTTTGACAAATGAATCTCCACCAATTTATATCATTATTTTATAAATGAATCCAAAAGTAAACATAATAAATAACATAATAAATAAAAGGCAAAAGGTCCCGAGTTCGAGTCTCGGTCGGGCACACAGTTTTAATCTGCCAGGAAGTTTCATACCAGCGCACACTCCGCTGCAGAGTGAAAATCTCATTCTATAATAAATATTGTCAGATTACACAATTAATAATAGATATTTTAAGTGTGCCACATATTTCATAAATTCCAATATTAAAAAAATAGTAATTTTAACTGTACATACAGAGCTAGTACATATCAACTGTAATAACAAAACCAAAGTAATTTCTTTTTATGGATTATAGCCTGAAATATACCACATCATGTACAAAATCATATGAAATTCCTTTAGTTAAAAAGCTGAGATAATATTAACCTCTTTAAAAGGTAGAAAATATTTTTGGTATCACCTACATCTGATGAGGAAAAGTAATGCTAGGAGAAAATATAAAATTTATACAAGATTTCTTATTTCCATACATAAGTTCACAACTTCCTCTATATGAATTTAATATTATTGCCCCTCCACTTTAGTACCTGTTGCTAAGTATGGAAAATCACTAATATGGTATGTCAATAATGTGTGCATAATGTTTATTGCTCTTTTCCTATCCTTTTCAAGTGAGAACTTTGCAAGCCATCTTCAAATTGAGATATTTATTATACATTGTATTGGTACATAAATAAATGCTGTGTTATCTCATTAACAGGATGTGCCCGTGACACAAAATACTATGCAGCTGCTGGATTTACTCCTGTGATAACTTGTTCAGGAAATGGGAACTATCCCACTTTATGGCAGACAGAGGATGTACAGTACTGTCTTGATAGTGATGGTTTTGCCATTTCACCAACATTTGATTTAAATACAAAACTTGATTGTACTGCATACACAGTCTGAATCAGTTTCATAAGACAAAATTGTTAAATGTATATATAATTTTATACAAAATGATCACAAAATATTACTGCAGGGTTTAATTCCGATAATAAATATCAAATTTATACAAGATTTCTTATTTCCATACATAAGTTCACAAGAGTTGAATAATTTTTAATTCTATGAAGCCAACATTTAAACCAAACAATTTTGGGACTCTATAGTTTTAATTTCTATTAATTCTGAATTTGTATGTCTACCTTGGGAATCAATGAACATATCTGTTATTTCAATTTCATGAATTTCTACCTGTCAAACAATTGTGACATTGCAATCCTGTTCTTTGACTTTACTTATTTATTTTGTTGTATATTATAAGTGATACATAACATATTTATTATTTGTATAAAGTTGATTATGAAAAGAATAGTTAGACAATTTGTGCAGTTTATTTTCTTATAAGAGTTGTTTCAGAACCTTAACTGTGGATAAAATGCAATTATGTGATGAGAAAATGCTATGGTATTATTAAATCATAACCACCATCAAGTCCAAATCCTAAAGCATGGTTGTCAGTCAAGTACAATACATTTTTATGAATATCAGTGTACAGACAGAACAGAAAAGAACTGAACTGGACAGTGCTGCTCAGAATAAGTAGACATTAAAAAAATACAAAATTTTGAGAACCTTCCTGAAATGATAAACATTAAATAACAAATAGCTGATGGTGGCTGGGTTTGAAGCACTAAGCAGTTGTTAGCATCTCACTTAGACAGGCAACTGACATCACTTAGTTCCAGTAAGATGGATGTACAGGAATTACGGGCAAACTTTAAGCAGACTGTAAATAGATGTCTCAAGAGTGATGTGCCTAATAAGTGGATAAAGCATGGAAAAGGCCCACCTTGGTTTAACAACAAAATTGAGAAGATGCTGAGGAAACAGAGGCTGTTGCACACTTGGTTCATAAGGGAATGCGCAAATGACGAGAAGCGAAGGTTAGTATAGACTTGTACATCTATCGAAAGATCTATATGTGAAGCATACAACAACTACCACCGTTACACCTTGGCAAAAGATCTGGCAGAGAACCCAGGAAAATTCTGATCCTATGTAAAATTGCTAAGCAGGTCCAAGATTATTAGTCAGTCCCCTGTTGAACAGTCCGTTGTGGCAATCGAAGATAGCAAAATGAAAGCTAAAGTTTTAAATTTCACATTCAAGAAATCATTTACACAGGAGAACCATGCACACATATCATCATTTAACCATCAAACAGGCTCCTCTATGGATGACATAGTAATAAACATCCCTGGCGTAGAAAAACAACTGAAATATTTGAAAGCAAATAAATCACCAGGTCCAGATGGAATCCCAGTTCAGTTTTCCAAAGAGTACTCTATGGCATTGACCCATTAGCTATCCCAAATTTATCATGAATCTCTCATCCACTACAAAATCACAAGCAAATGGAAAAAAGCGAAGGTGACCCCTGTATATAAGAAGGGTAAAGGAACGGACCCACAAATTACAGACCAATATCTCTAACTTCAGTTTGCAGCAGAATCCTTGAAGATATTCTCAGTTCAAATTTATTAAACTTTCTTGAGACTGAGAAGCTTATGTCCACAAAACAGCATAGTTTTAGAAAACATTGCTCATGTGAAACTCAGCTTGCCCTTTTCTCACATGATGTACTGTGGACTATTGATGAGGGGCAATAGGCAGGTTATATATCTCTAGATTTCCTAAAAGCATTTGACACGGTGCCCCACTGCAGGCTGTTAATGGAGGTACGAGCCTATGGAATAAGTTCACAAATACACACAAGGCCCAAAGACCTATTAAATAATAGAACCCAGTATGTTGTCCTCGAAGGCGAGTGTTCATCAGAGACAAGGGCATCATCAGGAGCGCACCAGGGTAGTGTGATAGGACCACTGTTGTTCTCTATAAGAAAAACTAAACTCCACCCGAACAGGCCATGAAGGCCAAATGGTACTGACTGGAGGCCATGTCATCCTCAGCCCACAGGCATCACTACATGTGGATATGGAGGGTCATGTGGTATGCATCCTGGTCTCCCAGCTGTATGTCAGTTTACGAGACTGGAGCCACTCCTTCTCAATCAAGGAGCTCCTCAGTTTTCCTCACAAGGGCTGAATGCACCCTGCTCACTAACAGCACTCAGCAGACCAAATGGTCACCCATCCAAGTTCTAGTCCAGCCCAACAGCACTTAACTTTGGTGATCTGACAGGAACTGGTGTCATCACTGTGGCAAGGCTGTTGACTGTTGTTCTCTATATAAGTAAATGATTGGGTGGACAGGCTGGGCAGCATTCTGAAGTTGTTTGCTGATGATGCTGTGGTGTAGGGCAAGCTGTCAAAATTGAGTGACTGTAGGAAGGTACAAGATGACTTAGACAAAATTTCCAGTAGGTGTGATGAACGGAAGTGAAAAAATATAAGTTAATGCAGATGAGTAGGAAGAACAAAACTATACTGTTGGGATATCATATTGCTAGTGTCCTGCTTGACACAGTCAAGTCCTTTAATTATCTCAGCATAAGGTTGCAAAGCAATATGAAATGAAACGAGCATGTGAGAACTATGGTAGAGAGTGCAAATGGTCAACTTCAGTTTATTGGACGAATTTTAGGAAAGAGTGGTTCACCTGTAAGAAGGACCACATATAGGATGCTGCTGCAACCTATTCTTAAGTACTGCTCAAGTGTTTCAGATCTGTACCAGGTCAGGTTGAAGGAAGACGTTGAAGCGATTCAGAGGTGGGTTGCTAGATTTCTTGCTGGTAGGTTTGAATAACACATAAGTGTTGCGGAGATGCTTCGGGAGCTCAAATGAGAATCCTTGGAGGGAAGACAATGTTTTTTTCTGAGATACATTACTGAGAAAATTTGGAGAACCAGTGTTTGAAACTGACTGCCTAATGATTCTACTGCTGCCAACATACATTTTGCATAAGCGCTATGAAGATAAGATATGAGAAATTTGGGCTCATAGAGAGGCATACAGCCAGTCAGTTTTTCCTTGCTCTATTTGTGAGTGGAACAGGAAAGAAAATGACTATTAGTGGTACAGGGTAGCCTCCGCCACAGACTGTATGGTGGTTTGCGGAGTATCTACATAGATGTAGATGTACAACTGGCATCCCATGGAATCCAAGCCAGAAATGCTAACTTCTACAATGAATTTCATGCCTCACAGGTCATGGCATTGCCGCCTGTCCTGAAGAAACAGTAACCCACTGTTTCAGATGTTCTCATTGGAGCCAACTACAGCAATCTGGATCTAGATCTTATCAATGGTCCTGCATCTGGCAGTGTTGGAGAACCCTCATTTTCTGGTATGTTCTCTCACATCCTCTCCACTGTGACGAGTATAGAAGGAAGATTCTCTCATAAAAAAAGATCTGTATTCATCAAGAGAGCCTTCAGTTTCCTTGAATGACAGGCCTCCATTGTCAGTCTACACCTCAGGACTATAGTAGGGCTTCATACAGAATCACTTTTGTCCTCTTGATGAAGGGTCATAATCTTTAACTTCATATGCGACATCTGACAAGCAATGAAGGGTATGATGCTGCCCAAAGTAGCACTTTAGTAACTTTTCCAATAGTCCCACTTTCCACACAGGCATAAAAATCCAAACCAAGTCTCTGGGGTTGTATCTCACAGGTCAGTGCATGTCTCTGTAACACTCTTGGTATTTCTCCTTTGTGTCTGGTAACCATATGCAAGTCAGCTGTCTTGTTTCTTCAGTCCTGGTGATGAGATGTTTCACATAGTCACCCTGACTATCATCCAGCTGAAACAGGAACAGTATACCCATTATTGTTTTGGTCTTGTGATGAAAATTGCAATGGGTAGTATTGTATCCCAATCTCTCTGTTAGACAGCAACATACATCAAAGCATATCTGTCAGTGTATTAATAAAGCACTCTGTGACAAAATTCATCTGTGGGTGGTAGGCATCTGTCATTCTGCGGGTGATGTCACAACATGAAATTACCTCTGATATCAGTCCCAACAGGAAAACTTTTCTGTGATCAGAGATAATCACATGGGGTTCTCCATGCTTCAAGAAGGAACCTTACAATTTCTGGGACTCCAACAGTCAGCACAGCTTTGATGACAGCGTATCAGGTCAGGAGACTATTGTACATCGATTTCCATTTGTTGACTTCAAGCGTCTCTGTAACCGGTCAACTTCAAATTGGTGGAATGCTAGGCACTATTGCAGACATAATTGGTATCAAATGCTACAAAGGTAACTGCAGAAAATACTTTCATCACTGGTATCCCTTACAGTGGCTCATGTAACACATCGGTATAGAACTGGCCAATGATAGCTGTGTCTGATTCTATCCAGAGTCTTTACAAATCCCATGTGACCAGATGTTGGAGCGTTGTGAAAAAACTTTAGGATAGCTGGCTGTAGATGAGCTGGGATGACGAGCCGCCATTTCCATCCCATCATCTCACAGGTCCTCTCATACAATGTTCTTTTTATTAACTGGATTTCTCTTTTGGCTGGTTCCTCCTCCTTCAATGACTATGGTTTTCAGCAAAGCTCTGTTTACCAACAATCTCATTTAATGCAGTACTGACTGAGATTTTGTCCGCACCATTGTATTCTACCAAAGGATTCCATGAAAGACAGTCAGTGTCCATGTGTTTGCGTGTAGTATCATATATCACTGTAATGGCATGCAACACAGTGCCAAGCATCACCATTGTAGAAGTCTGGTTGGTAGTGAGTAGCTTCAGGTAGGTAGTGGTGAGTCATGTCTACTTAGTGATAGGCTTGCTCTTATGAGCTAGCATGTGCTAACTGTCAGCTGGCCACTATGGCCGAGCGGTTCTAGGCGCTTCAGTCCAGAACTGCGCTGCTGCTACGGTCGCAGGTTTGAATCCTGCCTCAGGCATGGATGTGTATGATGTCCTTAGGTTAGTTAGGTTTAACTAGTTCTAAGTCTAGGGGACTGATGACCTCAGATGTTAAGTCACATAGTGCTTAGAGCCATTTGCTAACTGTTTCAGCCCCAGCTGAAAGGTGTTGCTATTGTACAGGTAATGAAATACTAAGCAGTCGGAGCAAGGTATTTCTTGTAAATAATTTTTATCTCTTCTCAATAATATGTCTTCTGTTAATTATTGCTGATTTAATGTGTTTAAGTATTAGAATTTATGAAAGCATAAATAAGAAGTAATGTGATGTGTGAATAGTTGCATGTCTATTAACTGAGTAAATGGCAGCATGAGAAATGTATTTGGACAGAGTGAGTGAGTCATATTTGCAGGGAAAATATGTTATGTGTAATTCTCCAGTTTATGGCACTGGGGAAATGAGAAGCATTCTTAAATAATTTTGTTATTTAAAGAGAGATATATTTTGCTACTAACAGGTTACCTAAATTTCTCCATTTAATTAATAGCTCTGAAGAGATATTATGTTGTGGCTGGTACACTGTAAATAACACAGGACAGTGTAGTTTAATACTGATAACTAATTGCCTATACTAGATCTTAGCCAACCAGAAGAGAGAGAACTCGTGCATATTTTTAAGTCTAGAGAATTGCTTTGTGTGGTCTAGAAAGGATTTGGAACTCGCTATCACATGAGTAGATGTGGAATGAGCTCTGAAAAGATGTTTCAATTTTGTGGAATTGTGGTCTCAGTTGTGGAATGCTGAAGAGTAATTACAAATAAATGGTAAATACAAAAATGTGAGTTCTGCATTTTTGGTGTGAAATGTGATTTTTTGAATAAGTAATATCCAAGTGGTGTGTTATATGGGTTATGACCAAGAACTGACATTTCAAAGTGGCCAGTTTGTGTAATAATACAGAATGTGCATTCTGGTTCACAGACAATTGATTTTTTCATCTTCTGGTGACACGTTAGCTGTATACCATAAGCTGGCTGTTAAGTGTGACTGTGATTGTGAGTGAATGTTGAAACTGTAACTTCAGAATACGTTCTGACTTGGTAGAGAGTTTTGTATCAAAGAAGAGGTTATATTTCGTAAATTTTATTTAAAGTCTTTCTATCATTTAATAGACCATGACACCTGGTACTAAAGACACTCCTGATGTACCCTTTCGATATGTTCAGTGTGACTGGTTCTACTAAAGCTTGTCCACTCAAGAAACATTAATAATTTCCTAACAGAGCAGGTGCTTGCTGCAGAAGAAGAGAAGATCACTGAAAGGTGAGTGGAACATTTTTCAGCAGGCGAGAAAACACACACTGTGCTGCTGCAGGCATATTTCTGAAACATCAGTGCCTATCTCCCCAGCTGACCGAATGGAACCTTCAGGCTAGTCAGCCAGCATAGTGAATGGTGGTCCATCACAACAGTGAATGGTTTGCCAAATAAATATTCCTGTAACTCGCTGACAACCCAAAGAACTGCAAGGCACTCTTTCTCAGTTTGTCTTGGACTTGGAAACTACCTGCAGAAGCATAAACTATCACCTTTTCATCACCTTCCTGAATTTGTACTAGAACTTAACCTATCCCATAACAACTAGGATAAGTGTAAAGTACTGTCTCAGCATTCTCATCATACAATGCCGGGACTGGAGAAGATGTTAGTGTTTTGATTTGATTTGATTTAATTACAAAGACAAAATAACAATGGTCATAGTCCCTTGTTGTCTGCAGTGAAACTATATTTATTGTTCTGTTCCTCTCCTTGTCACTCTAGTAAAGCCAACCAGTACCTTCGAAGACTAGTAGGAGACTATTTACAAGAGCTTTGTTGGATACGATCTCTTCGGGAATTAGTGAGCCAAATATTTCATGTCTTTTGGTCTCCAGCACTCCACACTGTAAGATTAAATGAGGTTTGGTTTTCACACTTAGGTGATCCTTTTCCTAAACCCACCATGAGAAGGTGTTTGCTGAAGTTTCCCTTGCCAGTCATTAGACCTACTGCAAGTTTAATCTACCTCCTGTTCAAGCCCGAAGTCACAAAACTTCCCTTCTGACATGGTTCCGTGTCATTATCTTGCCATGTTTCTATTTTTGGATTTTAGTTCAATATTCTATGTGTTACCTTCTACTACTCAGTTTAGACTTTACCATCATCTTAGTGGTGGTTAAGACAGGTTTTGGTCAACCATATGGAGTTATCACCCCTTCCATGACCAGCCCATCAGCTTCTTCGTTACCACTAATTCCTGAATGACAAGGGACCCACAGCAGGTTTACCCTGTTGCTTTCCCCTAGCCTCACAAGAGATTAATGGCATTCAGTGATGATCTTTGAACTTATTGCAAGACCTGATAAAGATTTCAGAGCATCTAGACTGCCTGAATGAATATAGATGCTACACTCCTTGTACCACCTACATAGACTCTCCTCCAAACACATTCTGACAGCAAACGTCTCTCCCTGGATACTGTAGCTAGCCTCCTTGGAAAGACTGCATTCTCTAGTCTAGGCTATACCAGCTGTAATCTGGTCCCACTAAATTCATGACTAGGTCTCCTGAACAGTTTTGTGTTTCATTCTTCCATTGCTCCCTGCTTCTAAATGTTACATTTAAAGGTTTCTAGAAGCACACTGGACGCTATTGTGTAGTAATCTAGCATTTTCCTGATGAGTCTTATGTTTACCACATTCATTATGTTAGTGTTAAATTTTGGTTACCTTAAGGTTTCCAGTTTTTCCATTTTTTTAACCTGTATAGTCCCCCTGCTGTTGCCTCAATTGTAACCCAGAGATGCATAGTGACACCATTACGTTAGACTGCTCACTCACAAGTGACTGTGTTTCCCTCGATTGTGTGCATGCTGGTGACGTGGGACATACGAGTCCATTTGATCGGAGGTAAAGTAGGTATGTCAACAATGTGTGCTATCAGTGACAATAGTAGATTCCATTGCATAGTGTCTCCACAGCAGTGTTGCCACTATTTAAGTTCCAACCTATGTATATTCCACTATACCGTAGTACCATAAATTACTGTAGGTGTTATTGCAGAGGTGTATGTCCAGTACATCCCCCTGGGACATACATCCCAGGTTTTACCACAAGCCCTTCTAGTGAATATGAGCGTACATTTTGCTTGGAATTTGTATTCTTTATGTGAGGGGTCACGTTAGTTTCACATACAGGGTTATTCCCAGGTACTTCCATACCACCTCTATTGGTAGAGTTTTACTGAAGAGCTTAAGATTCCAGTATGTATCATGGATATGCTTCCTTGTGAATGGCACTACAACAGTTTCCCTGGGACTGATCCTTAGCCCTGTTTCTTCGACCAGTTTTGCACAATATTCAGAAACCATTGTGCTATTGTTCTAATGGTCCTTGCAAACTTGCTAAGTATTAACATGAGTAAGTCATCTACATATCCTTGACAAAAGTAACCTATAATATCTAACTCCTCAATGAGTTCATTCAGCACTAGGTTCCACAGTAGTGGGGACAAAATCCTAACTTGCAGATGTCCTCTGATGGTGTTGGCCACCATTTTCATATCCATCACAGTGGCTTCTGCATTTTGTCTACTCAGTATCGTCTTGATCCACCTACATATAGAGGGCTTAATGCCATGCTCTTCTGCAGCTCTAACCATGGATTCAAAGGTCATATTGCTAAAAGTCCCCTCAATATCCAGAAAGATGCAGAGAGCAATTTCATAAAAGTGTAGAGCTTTTCTACTTTTCCAACAACTTGATGATGTACTGTTTTGCAAGACTTACTCGGTTGAAATGCATGTTGGTTTTAATGTAGAGGAATCTCAATTAATCTCATTTCCCTAACATGCACATTAACCAATTTTTCTAGTCTCTTAAAGAGAAGGAGGATAGACATATTAGTCTTATATTCTCAGCCTTGCTATGACCAGTTGTTCCTGGCTTCCGAATGAAAGCAACCATCAATGTCCTCCAAGCATTAGGAATGGCTCCTACTACTAGACTCGCTCCAGACAGTCTGTACATGAATCATTAATCCCTTTCTTGATTTTTTTAAGTCAAAGTTTTCTCTGGAGGATTTCTAGTTTTCCCATTGGTTACCCATAAACCAGTACCTCACAGGGATTCAATCGTGGTCTGTATTATATGCTAGAGCGCATTGTGACAAGTGAGTCTTGAGGACCCCATACAGCATCTCATGTGCTGTCCTTTTATATTCATCATCCTTCTTAGTTAGTGTAGCTCCTGCATTTGTTGCTATTTTTGTGAGGGTTTTGTGAAGTCTGACCCAGGCAGCTGTACCTTCTAACTCCTCATAGAATATCTTCCTGGATGATTGTTTTGCTTGCTTGATACCAAGATGTATTTGGCAAGGGCCTCCCAGTATTTTACCAATTGACAATTTTTTCTTGTATAGTTGAACATTGTTCCCACTTGCTTGTTTTGCAAGTCAAGATTATAGTTCCACCAAGATAAATTACTGTTCCATTACTCCTTAGTTATTGGGCAGTTTTGTAGGTATGAGGTCATGATGGCAGGTGTCACTTCATCTGCTATTTCCTCAAAATCTACTGGATTTCTTATCGAAGTTCTAACTTCAGACAGGTGTCAGTTTAGGTCTTTCCTATATGAGTCCCAGTCTGTTTTCCTCAGATTCCTATAGGTCATGGCTGTTTAACACCCATTTCAACCCCAAACATAATATACTGTACATGGGGTCAATAAGGACTGCTCCATCACCACGTGCCATTGATTGACATAACTGCCCATTAAAACGGATCTAAAATTTGTATCAGCTACTTCTTCCCTTCTTCTGTTTCTTACCACTATTCAACATCTCTGTATTGCTCTCCAGTAGGTATTTAAGTGGGTACTCACCTCTGCTGTTGGTGTCACTGCTTCCGCATGACAGGTTGTGGGAACTGGCATCACAACCAATCAACATATGTTAATTCAGCTGCAATCAGTTGTCTACCAGTCTCTTCACTTCCTGTGAAGAAGGAGCACTGTCCTTTTGAGGAAGATAAGCTGAGGCCAGTAAAAAATTCGCTTGTGCTACCTTCATCATGTTTCTTCCTGATGGTTACTAAGTCCCTCGAACAGAAGTTCGCCATCAGCATGAATGAAGTTCCATTCTTAAGCCAAATGCATAGCCCGAGTTTTTTTTTTTGTTTATAACATAAATCAGCTTACCACCAGTTCCTCCAAGGCCTGATATACCCCCTTTGTATGAACGTGGTTCCTAGTTCAGGGCCACATCCAACTCATGTCTTCCCAGAAGGCAACACAGGGTGACTGAAGCCACTTACTGTGTTACATGTTCATCTGCAACACTTCCAGTTGTCAGCAAGCTAACATTGCTTCTATGACCTTAATCACCCTGACAGGAACTTGTGAGAACACTAAATACACTTTTAGGCCCCGCACATGCATTGCCTTTAGAGATGTCTCTTCAACTTCCTCCACAGGGGATCAGCCATCAGATAAAAGCTTTCAGTTAAATATCCTCCTGTCTTCCATCAAGACTTGCTGGTTATGCACCCATACTTTCTGGAACAGAGTCTTTGGAAGAACATCCTTAAGTAATTTAGGTACCCAGGTAGATATCTTTGTGGTTTTGAAGAGTTCTTCTGATGTCTTGACCAGCAGCTTCACCTCCTCCCATGGAGATATCTAGGGCACCATCTTCTTCAGCCACTCTACTGTTCTCATTCCCTCACAGATGAAGATTAGAGCACTTCTGTCTAGATAGATACTCCTGAATTTAAGGACTTAACTTGCATCATCCCCACTCTTTTCAGAATCATCTGAACTAGCTCCTCCTGCTCTGAGATGATGTTAACAAGTGGATATCCTTGTTTGATTACCAACACCCTAAAAGCTAAGACTGTAGTACTATAGGTATGTTTCTCTGCTTCCTGTCCTGACTTTTTCTGTATCTGGTTATCCTGGGAAGTGGGAATAATGGACTCTTCCCCACTGACTTATTCCCAGTGTTGGAAGTGGGATGGGTTTGTTTCCTCCCTTCACTCTGAGACAGTATTTTCTAGTTGGTCTTAGGTTCAAGGTCTTTTAATTTCTTCTGTTCCTTCTTAGGAAGATATTCTTTATCTTCCTTGTCTCTTTGTTCTCTTAGAAGATTCCTTCTCTGATCCTCAGACAAGGGTTTGATCTTGATCTCGTCCAATGTCTCAATGATATTTTCTGGTTATTGGACTGGTGTATCCTCCAATCTAGTTGTAGAAACAGCTTCCATTGGTTCAACATCAGAAGTTTGGGTATTTGTGGTATCATCCGGTCCCTCAGTTCTCAAATTAGTTTCTGTGTTCTCCATTATGGTCCCATGAGAATTGGTGGTACATCAGGTTGACACCAGCAGACAACTACTCTGATGTAAGGCTAATTACTCAGGCAGGTTGCCCAGTATCTCTGAGGCTCCATTCACAACGTATCTTCCCATGCACCCATCAGCACAGATCATGTCATACCTTGGATTGAGTGAGTGCTTTTGTATCACCGTACATATTTTATCTGACACACATTTTCATGTGAATTAGATGGCCCAAAAAGGAGTACTTATCCTCTTCACCACAAAAATGATCTACTTTTTAATGGGATACGGCTGCCTAGACAAAAGAAGACACACTCTTGAGAGGGTAGTGCTAATGTAAGCACAAGGAAAGCTCTCTCTTGCTTCTCATTCCAGGAAAATTTGACATCTCCTTGCAGTAATCCTTGTAAGGGATGTGCGCTGATACAGAATTTCTGTACAAATCGCCTGTAGTATGAGCATATGCCAAGAGAACTTCCCACATCACAAATGTACTGAGGAGTTGGAATGAGTGATTGCTCTTATTTTCTCTGGATCAGGACAGACTACATTTCCATTAACTACGTGCTCTAAGATTTTTATTTCTTTGGTGATGAAGAGGCAATTTTAGGATACAGGGGGTTCAAAATGGTTCAAATGGCTCTGAGCACTATGGGACTCAACATCTTAGGTCATAAGTCCCCTAGAACTTAGAACTACTTAAACCTAACTAACCTAAGGACATCACACACACCCATGCCCGAGGCAGGATTCGAACCTGCGACCGTAGCAGTCCCACGGTTCCGGACTGCAGCGCCAGAACTGCACGACCACCGCGGCTGGCGATACAGGTGGGGGGGGGGGGGCTTGCAGTCCAAAGACAATTAAACATGGCTGTCAGGTAGATTAGATGTACTTTAAATGTCTTCAGAAAATGACAATGCTATCGAGAAAGCAAAAACACACTGCCCATTTAAGGTGTTGAAGCAAGCTATCCATTATATGTTTGAAAGTGACTGGAGTCTTACACAATCCAAACGGAACAACTTTGAACTCACAGGAGTTATGAAGGCAGTCTTTTTTCTGTGAGTCCTGTCAACTTCAATTTGCCAGTAGTCTTTCTCCATGTCTGTAGTTGAGAAATACTTTGCTCCTTTCAGGCAACCTAGGGTGTCATCAATGCACAGCAATGAATAGACATCCTCTTTGTGATTTTGTCTAGTCACTGGTAGTCAACACAGAAATGCCATATGTCATCCTTCTTCCTTACAATGACCACAGGAGAGGAGAAAGGACTCTCTGAAGGTTGAATGATGTCATATTGCAGCATCTTCTCCACTTCTTCCCAGCTTCTTCATAGTTCAGCAGCAACAAGCAGTAGGAGTGCTAGTTGATTGTTGGATGATCCCAAACACTGATACAAGGGGGTTCACAAAAAAATTGAATTATTTTTTAAAAGCTATATATTTTCAAACTGTTTAGAAAATAACCTTATCGTCTTCAAATACTCCCCATTACAACTAATACATTTGTCCCACCGGTGCTTCCACTGTTTGAAAAATTTGTTGCAGTCATCTTTAAAAATGGCTGACAGCTCCTCCCTCATTTTTTCCTTGAATTCTTCAATGTTGTCAAATCTGTGTCCTCTCATGCCCCTTTTCATGTGTAGAAATAAGAAAAGGTCACAGAGCCAGGTCAGGTGCATGAGGCAGCAGAACCATGCCATTTTTAGAGAAAAACAGTCTAACAGAGATGGCTGTGTGTGCAAGTGTGTTGTCTGGTGGAAGAACCAGTCTCCTGTCAGACACAAATGGAGTCTTTTTTGATGAACACTCTTGCGCAATCTTCTGATAACTTCCAAATAAAAGGTTTGATTGATCATCTGACCTGGGGAAACAAACTCTGAATGAACTATGCCCTTGGTGTCAGAAAAGCAAATCAGCATTGTTTTGATGTTTGATTTGTATTGTATTGTATATTTACTGGCCCTGTGAATCATACACTGTACAGGGGTACATAATAATATAGGACAAGTCAAATAATTTGCAATAAAGTTTAACAGAAAAACTGTTGCATGGTCTTCAGTATTAGCATTATAACTCTAACATATAGGAATAACATTTCACAAATACACAAATAAATTTTACAAGCACACATTTCATACTTTCGGCCTTGATTATACAGACACACACATATATGTAATAGGCCACATACAATACACAAATAAATCTACATGTACACATTTATTATTTTGGCCTTAATTGTATAAACTATTTAAATTTTTCACATATTTACATTGTAGATAAAAATTCTTCAACACTATAGTAGCAATTCTGTAGCAAGTAGTCACTCACTGCAGTTTTGAATTTATACATGCCATTGACTGGATGACTTTTTTTTAGACGGGGTGAGGATGACGTCTACCATTGGTTTGCCTGTTGCTTTGTTTCTGGGTCATAACTATAGCACCATGACCCATCACCAGTACTGACCTTTGACAGAATATCTGAATCAGTTTCAAGCTCTTGTTTCAAAGCATGACATGTTTCAACTTGAGATTCACTTTGATTGCTAATCAAAACCCAAGGAACAAACTTGGCAGCAAATCTTTTCATTCCCAAATCTTCCATTAAAATTTGCTGAACTGAGCTCTAAGATAACCCAATAACCTCTAATAGTTGATAAACTGTCAGTCAACAGTCTGTGAGCACAATTACTCGAATTTTTTCAATGTTTTCATCAATTCTGGCAGTCGATGTACGTCCAGAATGACGTTTGTCATTAAAACAACATACTGCCATTTTTAAATGGAGCACACCACTCGTACACTTGAGTTTTTCCTGTAGCATCATTTTGGTAGGCTGTTTTCAACATTAAAACTGTTTCATCAGCATTTTTACCAAGTAGAAAACAAAATTTCACAACTGCATGTTGTTCACTTAAACTTGCCACCATAAAAAACGAAACAAGAACAAAACAGAGCAAGCAAAAACAATCACCTCAGATGAACAGAACAAGCCAGGTCAACAACAATGGTGACACTGAACTGGCAATGGGCTGCAGTATACACGTCCAGCATTGGAAATGAATACTACATAAGCTCCGTCCACGGCAATGTTATTCTGGTTTGTTTTGAGTACCCTCTCACACAGTGGTTTACTATGGAGTGTTGCTGTTTCGTCTGTCTTTTCTAAAGCCCAAGTTTGAAAGTACCCAAAAACTGGTTCAGAACAGCTAACACTCACTAATGTTGTACCTTGGTCAGCTCAGATTCTATTGGCAATTCATCAGTGGCACTCAATTGCCCTTTCTGAACTGTTTGGCTGTCCATACCTTTAGGGATGAGTTATGTCTGCTTATGGCAAACTAGTGGCCCAAAGTTCTCCTTGACTACCTAAAAAGCTTACGATCATTGCTGGCAAGCAGATTTCTTTTGTGAGCCTGACTAGTTTTCTGCAATAAACAAAAGCTTCACAGAATGAGATTTTCACTCTGCAGCGGAGTGTGCGCTGATATGAAACTTCCTGGCAGATTAAAACTGTGTGCCTGACCGAGACTCGAACTCAGGACCTTTGCTGAGCACACAGTTTTAATCTGCCAGGAAGTTTCAAAAGCTTCACAGTTTAACTGAGTGTTTGGATTGATGACAGGAACTTGTTTCACTGATGATGGTAGGACAACAATATCTTCAATGGCAAACAACCACCCAAAGCAAACTTTGTTATGAGTTCTTGCTGAAGCATCTTTATCAATCTGGAGCTGAGATCTCCCACAGTCTGTGACTACTTGCGATGCCTGCAAAAAGTCCCATTTGTGAATAATATTATGACTACATTCTGGTAAAACAGCAACTTTGAAGTTCTATGTTGCGTAATTGATATTCCTGCAATACACATTCCTATCAGTTGAACTATTTCCACTTTGTAGCTTTCAGCACAATCACTTCTGTACTACGAAACATAGTCTTCTATAGCTGACAGTTATAAACAATTGACACTACAAGAAAGGAAGCTCCTGAATCCAGCAGTGCCAAAATAAGTTGGCCATCGATGATAACATCACTGAAATGTCCTGTTCTCTTAGTGATTGTCATCCATGGAGGATTTTCATCTGTAGTGGCCTCACCTCCATAGATGGTCATCTTACTTAGTTTTCCTGAATTCAATGGCTAAGCGAGTGGTTGGTACCTCTGTACAATGATAAGGAACAACTACAACATGTTGGGGAGTGACCTGATCCAGGGTATGATGATGTCCTTCATCCTGCATATTGACTATAGTTTTCTGCTTTTGACTGTCATGAGTAGGGCTTTTGTGATTGTTGACATCACGTGATGTAGTAGTACTGAAACATTCTTCTTCTTTCTCTGCAGTAGCATAAAATAGGCCCATTTAATGCACATTGGAAACATACTGGTGTGTTTTTCCCATTCTCCAAATGTCTATTCTTTTGTAGGGCATTCTAGCTGCTGGAGGAGTTGGTCATACCTTGGTTGATTAAACGCTGGGTTATCATTTAAAAGCTGTAGCATAAATCTGATTTGGCTGATTTCCTTCCTCCAAGCATGACCAAATGGTGACATAGATTTTCGCTAAGGATTGATACACATCTTCAGCATTCTTTATTATCTCCTGATTATTGGGTTTGCCATTTATGGCTGTTATTTCTTACTTACTTGGTCCAAGAGCTCTGGCTGCCATAAACAGCTGTATCTCTTCTCTTATTATCTTGCTTATGAAAGGCATGAGGTCGTAATGGTTTTCCACAACTGCCGTAGTGATCACATCAGAGGTTGTTCGTAATTTTGTCCCACTTTTCTTCTGTTGTGTTTCCTAGATACGCAGGCACCACTTGATGAATCCTCTGTTGTTGCATCATGCTTTACCAGAAGAGATTGGTACATATCTTTTACGACTCCTTTCATCAAGTGTGATAATTTGTTGGCTTCTGTCATATTCAGGTTCATAATGTGGCACTGAGCCAAAACATTTTGTATGTCAGACTGCCATTTTCACATGATGTTGGACCCTGTTCTTCAGTTATTCTTCTGATATGTGGACTTGCTGCTGATTTTCCCCAAATGCTTTCTTCAGTTCACCCTGGAATGTGTTCTAGGTATCAAGCTTCCCTTCAGTGTTCTCTAACCACTATTGGGCTACACATCCAAGTAAAAGCACACATCTGCTGAACACATCATGATATCCCACTTGTTGTATTTGGCAACTTGGTCAAATCCTTTGAGCCATTACATTGGGACTTCGCCAGTATCTCTGGAAAAAAGTGATGGATGCCAAATATGCAGCTGATTTCTTGCTGTTTTGTAATCCATTAGTTTTCTGAATGTATAGACATAGGGAATGATGTACTGCTTGTATTCTGGTTTATGTCCATGTTGGCTATAATTAGGGGCAATCAATAAGTAATGCAACACAATTTTTTCTCAACCAGTTTTGGTTGAAAATATGGGTAATTTTTTGTGGGACATCATGGAATATTCCTGCCTCAGCTCCTGTAGTTTCATGAATTTGTGATAGGTGGCTGCACTGTACGCAACCCTCAAAATGTCATCTGTAATGGAGGTGCAATCCAAGCAGAGCACTGTTACTGTTTATTTTGACAGAAAACGAGAGCATTGCAGATATTCATAGAGACTTGCAGAATGTCTATGGAGATCTGGCAATGAACAAAAGCATGGTGAGTCACTAGGTAAAGTGTCTGTCATCACTGCAACAAGGTCACGCAAACCTGTCCAATCTCCTGTGTGCAGCTGTGACTCCTTCAGTGTCGGAACATGTAGTCATACTCATTTGAGGTGATCAATGGATCACAGTCAAATACCCTGCTGCACAACTGGTGCTACTGACACACTTTCCTACCAGCTGGGGTACTCAAAGGTGTGTGCCCACTGGGTTCATCACTGTCTAACAGAAGACTGTGAAGAGCAATGAAGAACCATATGTGAAGAATTACTTGCTCATTACGAGGCTGACTGTGACAGTTTTTTGTCAAATGTCATCAGAGCCGACACGAGTTCAACATTTCGAACCAGAAACAAAATGGCGATCCATGGCATGCCGCCACACCACCTCTCCTCCAAAGGAAAAGTTTAAAGCCACACCCTCAGCTGGTAGAGTCAAGATGATGGTCTTCAGGGACACTGAACAGGTTGTTCTGTTTGATGTTCTCCTTCATTGTGCAATGATCAACACTGAAGTGTAGTGTGCTACCCTTAGTAAATTGTAGAAAAGATCTCAATTTGTTATTCCGTTCCATGATAGGCTGACTGGTGCAGCAACTGCTTTCCATAATAAATGGTGGCAGTGGTTAGTGTTTAACGTCCCGTCGACAACGAGGTCATTAGAGACGGAGTGCAAGCTCGTGTTAGGGAAGGATGGGGAAGGAAATCGGCCGTGCCCTTTCAAAGGAACCATCCCGGCATTTGCCTGAAACGATTTAGGGAAATCACGGAAAACCTAAATCAGGATGGCTGGAGATGGGATTGAACCGTCGTCCTCCCAAATGCGAGTCCAGTGTGCTAACCACTGCGCCACCTCGCTTGGTCATAATAAATGGCAGGCTTCTGAATGATCAGTTAGTCAGTAAGAATCACAATTTTTATGACATCATGATACCTGTTTTAAAATACATCTAATTTGCTACCAGTTTTTTTCCTTATTTTGCACACTGTACTGCTACAATTTTAATACTCTGGCTACTTTCAAACATGCCTGTTTAGTTATTTTGGTTATATTTTATGTACACCCATTTGTAACCTTTTGGTTTCCTTTATTGTTTTTTGACATTACTTGATTTTATAATATTTCTTATTCTTTATGTTCTAAGCATTTTTATCCTATGCACTATCATATATTGTGAGTTGAGGTCGTGCCTAATCCCTTTTACTTATTGCCTATAGCTACTTTTTATAGTCTTACACGTAGATTAGATTAGTTAAGTTTTACTGGCACTAGTGTCTTCTGTTGACATACTACCCCAGTAGCATGGGAAACATGGTTTTCTTTTGCACTCTAATTTCAATTTGGCCATCTATTAGACAATTTATGCACATTCTCTCCGGGTTCATTTGATGTACATGTGGCTGGCTCTACACTGCACTTCACCTGGTAGCTATGGCTGTTTTAAGGTAATTTCTGTAACTTTATTTGCCTCTGCCCACCCCTCTCCCCCTCTTATTTTTGCCTTCATAAATCTTCTCCAGTTCTTATGCTTTTAAATTTATACACTTGGTTTTGTTCCAGTGTATTTTATTGAATGGTTCTTCCTTTAGTTGATTCTCACCATTGTTTTGACTACCAGCCCTACCAGCCAGTGATATGCATTGCTTTGATAGCCTTTCATTAGTGCTAATTTGTTTTTACATTTATAACACATTTTTTAAAATTCAGCATGATTCGAACCATGCTCCTTAATATGTAATTTTATATAATTACATCCTTACTTTTCCAATTCTTTTAGAAAAATCAGCGGAAGCCTTAACTAGGTGAAACATGTTATCTGTAATGAAATAACTCTGTAACCAAGACTGTCTATATGATACGGTGTGTTTGTTGCCACAAAAATTCAAACAAACATCTCCTATTCTATAACAACCTACGACCTCACACAGGCTTGTGCACCCAAGAGGAGCTCAGAAAGCTTTATTCGACTGTTTTTGCTCATCCACCCTACAGCCCAGATCTTGCAACTTCTGATTTCCATCTGTTTCGCACCATGAAAGATGTATTCTGTGGGAAGCAGTGTGTGGATGATGGGGTCCTTATTGATGCAGCAAGATATTGGCTCCAAAGTTGACCAGTAGAATGGGACCATGTGGGTATACAGGTCCTCCCAGTCAAGTGGTATAAGGCTGTCACATTGAATAGAGATCATGTTGAGAAATAGGATTTTGCATCTAAAAGAGTGGAGAATAATATGGCTTATTGGGAGCCTGAAAAAAATCAACCTGCTTTCAGAAAAAAAGTGTTGCAATACCTATTGACTGTCCCTTGCATGTTGCCTAGTTGGAGCTATGGCGAAGTAGACGTTTTGATGTATCTGATGTCTACACCAAATGTTATGTCACAATCACAATGAAGTCCAAATCCGAAACCAACATCATCGATAAAGTACACCACTTAACACTGAAAGCATATTCATTATGGACACCAATGTATAAACTGAATGTAAATGAGCTACTGGACAGAGTGATGCTATTTAGACAAACATCAAATATTCCACAACATGCAAACATTACACACATAAGAAATTTCAAGAACCTTTCAGAAATAATAATGCTAAATACCTTAATAACAAATAACTGTTGGGCTGGCAGTAGTAGTGATTTCCTGATGCAAACTGAGTACTTGACCACCTAATTTAAATGGCTATTTATATAAACTGCATCAGTTACTATCAAAATATCAAGTATATTTTTCTAATGGTTGTTTAGTCCATGTACAGCTCTAAGTATGGTTCAAGATTGCACGGCTTCTGCACTGTGCTTTCTTCTGAAGTTTTTTTTTTTTTTTTTTTTACAGCACACACGATACTCATAGTACAGTACACGCTCATTACAGAACAAGATTATGTGCATGATTAATGCAAAATTAATATACAAAGCTAAAAAACAATGCGTAAATAGCAAATTGAATAAAAGTACCTAAAAAAAATATACCCATCTGACTCCAACAGATTATTAATTGTCATTTTCTATAATCAGCTCACAGTCAGGGCCTTCTGTGGTATCTCTTGAAAAATGTCCTTCCTGAGATAACACTAGTCATAGTGTATCATTGTGTTCTGCATTTTTCAGCCTTGCTTGTTCCCTTCTTTGACCATATCCTCTTCTTTCTCCACTCCTTCTTCTTACACCCTTGGTAACTGCAATCTGGAGATGGGACATATTGTTACAGAACCAATGATAAATTGGAGAGATGTAGTTCTTTATTTCCTGAAGATTTTTCCACTGTTCCAGTTTTATTCCTTACCAATCTTGACACAAAGGCTGCAGAGGAAGTACTGATGGGCAATCAATATTGTACCTCCTAAAACCTGCTTCAATAAACTGAAGATCATGTGTTAGTGAATTCTTGAACTGGAGTCAGTATTAGAGGATTTTATTTACTGATTCTGATCCTACTAATATTCTTCCATTGTATTTTGTTTCTGTGAGTGTCTTTCACAACTTTGTCTTTTGCTATGGCATTTGTGGTTTTAATTGAAAGAAGCTTTTTCTGGTTTCATTTTCACAATGGAAAACTATAGGCTGACCTTCGTCACTGCTTCCATCCTGTCTTGGGCTGGTTGGTTGATTTGGGGGAGAGGTCCAAACAGCAAGGTCATCAGACCCATAGGGTTAGGGAAGGATGGGGAAGGAAGTCAGCCGTGCCCTTTCAGAGAAACCAACCCACATTTGTGTGAAGCAATTTAGGGAAATCATGGAAAACCTAAATCAGGATGGCTGGACATGGGTTTCAACCATCGTCCTCCAAAATGCGAGAGCAGTCCTGTCCTTGGGAACAAATGTATATTTCAAGTGTTTGTTTGCATTATCACATTCTTGTGCATACATACAGGTTCAAGGAACTTGGATCTGTTGTGTCAATATGGTGATAAAGTATAAAGATGTACATCAACTATTTCAAAACAGATCCCATTTAAGCATGCATTAAATATTACTATAGGTCATCTTAAAAGAATACGCATTAGGCTATTGCACTACTTTCAAAAAAATGCATACCTGAAGCTTCAGCAAACATAGCAGCAATTATCCGTTCATCCTCCACTTAACTTGTATTAGTTGTATTCTTATATATAAGAGCTTTGCAACAACTGCTCTAAAGTAACGTGCCCCTAAAATAGTGTAAAAACCTCTCTTAATTTATTTTATGAGCATAACATGGAGTCATAGAAGCAACAACAAACATGGCATAATTTACTATAAAAAACTGTCCATAAACTAAGTTACAATGTGCCTAGTATATCTACAGATATGATTTGTAACTAAATCAAAATCACAAGTGTCACTAACGTATCCAATGTATAATGCCTCCATTTTAGATACTTGCAAGCAGCCTAAGGCTGAAACTGAACAATTGTACATTTTAAATAAAGAGAATGGCAACTGAAGGCATCACGAAATCATTCAAAACTTAACATAATTGAAATGTAATAAAGGATTCTAACGCAAAAGTAGATATCATGTTTTTGTATCATATTTAGATGGATTAATGATTCTTCAAATTATTTCTAATTGAATAATTCCACATTAAAGCACCCTATTAATGACAGGATCTAGTTATTTATACCATGCCAGATCATGATATTTTTATGGGTGTTATGTTAAAATGCGTGCTACATCAATGTACTATCGCTACAGTCTACAAAGACTTTGAATCTTCCTTCAAGATGTTTTTGTAATGACGTTTATCTCATTGTTCTCGACTATTTTTCTGCAGTTCATCCTCATTAGAAAAGTTCCCTGTTCATTCATAAAGAATCAAACATTTTTTTAATGTATAGCTGCCGCAAACCAGGTGTTTGCTAAATGGCATAATGTATCAGACCAGGAAACAATAGAGTTAAGTGAATGATGTGTGGCGAAACAAGTGCTATATAGTTTGAGAGATACATAAGTGAGTGAGCGTGGCAGGACTTACCTCACCATAACATGTCTGTGAGTAGCACACGAGTATTGCACCATAATTAAGAAGGAAATTAAAAATTAAAGTTGCTTTTTCAAACATTTGCAACATATAATTTAGTGTAATAATGTTTAAACAGTCAAGTATCAGATTGATTAGGTCAATGTTTTACCTAAATGCATCGTTTTAAGAAAAAAAAAGTGGCGCTAAATAATAGAGCTTGGCAGCCAGAAATTGGTGATAATGTGCAGATGTATGTCAAAATTAACTGGTACAAGTCTCAACATTATTAAAGCAATATTTTGATCAGAATCCACATTTTTAAGAAAAATTGAAGGCGCTAAATATTAGACTTAGAAATGTGAAAATTTGTATGATGCTTCAGTTCAACATAAAATCAATAACTACGTGACCCCATTAAGCTACCTCTAATAGCTTTCGAGTAATTTACTGAAAACTAAATTTGGAACAAAAACATCCATATTTGTAGTAGATTAAGTATCTGTTATATAAATGCTAGAAAGTTTTGGTTACAGCACATGATGAAATCTATTAAATAATACAGCTATAACAAGTTTTAGGACCTTGATGTTAATAACAACCAATACAAGGTCTCTTAAAGTAGTAGTTCAGAGATCATGTTCTACTGTCAGTTCCATTCTAAAAATTCTAGAAGACAAAGTTTTAATACAGGCAAGCTAAAACTTTTTCTGTGATTTTAACCAACTTACCTACATGCATGGAAAAATTTCGAAGATTCTAAATTGATTCATAACATTGTTATTAAATATTGTGTGTCTTAGAAAGTGGCCATTTAGAGACTGCTACCGTGGGCATGGGACGGATGACAGCAGATGTTACCTTGACCGTCCGCTGTGCCACATGATTTCGCAAAACTAACTGTTAGTGTGCCGCCCATAATGTTAACAAATCCGCATGGCAAGTGGAGACAATTATTTTCCACTTTTGTGGTGAGCATTTATTTTGATTATCAGTAGTCAGGGTGGAAGACAATTTAGTAGTAACTTACCATAGAGGTCACCTATGAACTACTCATAGTGCTGTTTAGGATAGAGAGATTTACTGTCAGCATGAACATAATGAATATTACAATGTTGTGTGTGTAAAACTTTACCAAATATATGTCACAATTAGAACTCAAAGTTTCATTTATACTCATAGTCCTGATCCCCCTGAGCAAACAGAGAATAGAAACATTTCTTTCAGTGGGTTGGACCAGAATGTGGACTTGCAGACTGGGAACTATGGTCAGTATGTTCTTCATTGCTTTCTGGCTGACCACAGAAATAGTTTCCAGGTTCTCGTAAAAGATGGCAAACAATATTTAGAATAATTCCAATTTCCCCCTATGACTAATGATTATTAGTATGACATTCAACCTGTCGCCCCACAGATGCCAGGATTGAAAGTTGCATATAGGGCATATATTTCATAAATTACTGTTTAAAAAGATGAGTTTATAATTGTTATTACACTTAAGCAGGCTTGCTGCCAATTTTCAAATTATAATTATTTTATGTAAAATTACTTTCATAGGAAATTCCAGACTATCAGTTTCACATCAGCAACTGAAATCGCAATCCCAAATTATTTATTTCAGAAACAACAATTTCATACTGTTAGCTACTAGATTAAGATTCTGTGAAAATGTTGGCATCAAAACTATGATGTTATTAAAACAGAAATTAATAATTTTGTAAATTCATCATTTGAAATAGTCATTTTCTTGAATTTTACATTAAAAATACATATTTGCAAAAATCTGGTTTACAAGAACATTTCTACACTTTTTTAAGACCCTCTTTGCACCTGAATTAATACAGAATTCCGAATTTTAATTGTAAACACATTGAATCAGTCATGTCAGTAATGTTACATTAAACAGGTGTTGTTATGTGTCATGTACAAATGGGCACCTAGGCCCATGTGGTGCAGTTGTTGTTTATGCCTATTAATTATTTTGGCTCTGTGTCTCAGTCTCAGTCTCATGCTGTATTAGTAGGTGTTTTGTGTTAGTCTCAGTTACAGGCTCAGTTTGCCAGATTTGTCAAAATTGATATATTTTATGAGAATTTGTAATATACAGTGAAGGTGAACAAAGAACCTGTATACATTATTTAATTGCAGCGCAAATTCCAAAAATGTGCAAGTGTGATGGGTGAAATTTTTATTAACTGCAGTGACAAGATCTTTAATAGTCATACCTGCCTCAACAAAGAAGACAGAAATAAATAATATTACTGTTTTGTAAATTGCTTTGTACACCAAGTAGAAACCAATTACAAAATCACGTTGTTTTCCCAATAAATTGAAATATTTTTTGAAGCAAAATGTTACAAAATGGTGTTAAGAACAATGAGGATATTGTGCCAGTTTAAGTGATGATGAAGTTATACTGTGGTTATTTGTGAATAACGATGACTATGGTGGTGAGGCTAATAATGCAGATAATGATGATGATATGCTAGGGATTATTTTGAGAGGTGTAGTTTTGTATTAAAATGAGTAAGAGAATGAAATTATGATTAGCGTTATGTTAGCTTGAAATATAAAAAAGTATATTAACGAAATCATAAGTGAATGTTGAAATGGTAAAATGTCAGTAGGGGACAGAAGTAAATTTTTTTAAAGTACTATGTCAACTTAAATTTGAGCAAAGACAAGTGAAATATAGTATAATTACTCATTTAATTATTTTATCTGCTTGTGGGACTGTAATGCGTTTTGAATAATATTTGCAGTAGAAAAAACATTGAATTAAACAGAAACATGTTAACACAGCAAAAATTGATTCTTGTTAATGGGAAAAGAAGTAAAGACCTGCAAAAAAAGGAAATGTAGAGGATCCTGATTAAATGTGTGTTGTGGAGAGGATAGATACTACCAATGTACATTTTGAGACAGCCCACGTGGATTTTCACTGTGCATTTGCTAGTGTATTAACTATCTCTTTCAGTATTGTAATCCAGAGAGTGTAGCTGACACCTACATAAAAATTGCACTTGTCCTGTAAATAGTTATGCATAACCCAGCAGTCCAATAAAAAACAATATAGAAAGATAAATATAGTGGTTTTAATGTTTTAGGCGTTCTACACAGGCTCCATCAAGTTCAGAACAATGCACAGGATGTTCATGCAATCATGTGAAACATTCAGAAAAGTCCTTCTTTGCGATGTTGTTCAATACATACATATCATTGGCTTGGATGTTGGTTATTCTCACAACAATGACCCTTCACGAAAATTTATGAAATTTTGTGGTAGGCTTGTATTGACAACACAAAGTTTCATCACCTGTGATGATTTTTTTCAGAAAATAATTGTCTGCCTATTAAATTTCAAACAAGTCATGACAGGTTACCATGTGTCAACCTTTTTTATGGCAGTCATACTGCGTTGGACAAACTTTGCGTGCACTTTCCTCTCCCTCCAAATATTCTGGACGATGAACTCTTGATTTAGAGATGTTGCCCCATTGCCATTTCTCACACAACATTCACACACTATGGCCACATGTCCACTACTTAACGTAGTCTGTGTGAGTGTGAGTGTGTGTGTGTGTGTGTGTGAGAGAGAGAGAGAGAGAGAGAGAGAGAGAGAGAGAGAGAGAGACAGAGAGAGAGAGAGAGAGAGAGAGAATGACATACCACGCAGTAAAGTTAAGAAAAGGTAAGGGGAAAGAAGTCAACAACAAAGAGTTTGGCATTCGTTTGCCATACTGTTCACGAACACTGACACAACATGCAGCCACATCTAAACCCTGAAGAAATGTGCAGAAGAAAACAGATTCACAGATCTCCTTGAAAAAGATAGAATTTATGAAGTCCACAGCATTGGTCTTTCGTGACACACTTTCCTGGATGACAACACACTGTTAATGTGAGTGGCTTTCAATTGTGCACACATTACTTCAGCCCTCTTCTCTTGGGGAACAGCTCAGGTTCATGAGATGTCCATGGCATCTTCCTCTGCATGACTCTGACTCAGATGGTATGCTGATCCTAGGCTGTAAGGTCGGAAATATTTGGGGTGCAGGCAGCATTACAGTCTGCCTTCTTGTGTCAACTCATACGGTAGGGTGGATGATGTCAGTGCAAGCTCCATGTCCACATCAGATCCAGAGCCTGGTGGTGGTTGTGCCCCCGCAGTTGGCAACTGAGGCAAGAGGAAACAGCTCTGGAGTGGATGGTCGCTGTATCAGAATTAGTAGCTGTGGTATACACCACTTCTAACAAAGACCGAACAACGCGCTCCAGTACGTGGCTGCCAAATACATCGCTGGCCGCTCTTCTCTGGGCGGCCCACTGCTTCCATCGCTGGCCATCTTCACACGCACGCTCCCTTACGTGGCCGAGAAATACATCGCTGGCCGCACTTCTCCGGGTGGCTCGCGGCTACCATCGCTGGCCGCCTTCGCGTGCGCGCCTTTGTCAGCACAGGAAACATTGCGATTGGTTTTCCCTGGAAAACAGCGACCCCAGCCAACGGCTCCATTAACTAGCAAGCCTTATATAAACCCAGCCGCCGCCGCAAACGACAGTTCTCATCGGGAAGTGCAGTACGCCGTGTTTCAGCTGCTTGTGGATGACTCGCCACACCACTCGAGGTTACCTGGCTGCTCGGCGGAAAATCTTGCTACTTCCCTTGGAGAGACTGAACTTCACTGGACTTGGAAATAATCACGGGACGTGCACCCCACCATGCACATTCGGACATTGGTATAACCAAACTTTAATTCTGCATTACTTCTGAGTGTGAGCCTGGGTAGACGCTTGTCTAACATAATTGTTAAAAAGTGATTTGTGATTTAATAAACCAGACTGAAGAGGTTATTGTGTTATTCCTGGTTATAACACAATAAAATGGCGACGAGCAAGCACCAGGAGACGTTGGAAGATCTCCTCAAGAAACTTCTCCAGCAGCAGGGCGAGAACCACAGGCTGCTACTCAACACCCTCCAGCCACTTATACAAGGGTTCATGCAGACGCACGCCGCGCAGCAAGTACCGCCGTCTCCGTCCTTTGAAGAAACGTTAGAGGACTGGGAAGCCTACAAATCCCGATTGCTGGAACATTTCCATGCTTTCAAGGTAACTGAAGTTGGCCTCATGAAATCTTTGTTTTTGTCTTGATCTAAACCTGAGATTTATCGGCTCTTGTGCAAACTGCCCCCCTTATCAAAACCTTCGGAGCTAACTTTTGCCGAGATTTGCTCGTTGCTCACTAAATATTACCAGCGCCATACCCATGTTATTTCATCTCAAGTCGCCTTTTACCAATGCAAGAAACAGCCGAATCAGACACATAGAGAGTGGGCAGCAGAATTGCAATGCTTGGGGAGACGATGTCACTTTGTTACCTCTAAAAATAAGGGCTCCTACGCCGAAGAAATGATCCGGGACATGATAATCAGGGGTACACCAGACAGGGAGTTCCAACATAAGGCCCTTCAGCTCGTCGACCCCTCATTGGATAAAGTCTTGGACTTGGCACAAAGCTTCGAGGTGACCCGTGCAGCAGGCAAGAAACTAGAATCGTGGGTCGACATTGCAGCAGTCAATGTAAACACATCAGAGCCGGTGGCTAAGGCCCGCCCGAGTGATGATTCTGAAATAGCGATAGTGCGGGCAGGCCGCCGGTCCACTAAGCAGACTCGTCCGCCACCTCGCTCCAACTGCTCAAACCGGTTGTGGGTGCCAAAACGTTTGCCATCATGTCCTGATTGTTTTAAAAAACATCAACGAGATGACTGTCCTGATCGATGGGCCTTTTGCTACAAATGTTCTTCTGAGGGCCATTTACGTACGTGTCATGGCGGCTGCAGTGTAACACGTGTTAAGTTCGGCTCGCGAAATTTAGTTGAATTCGAAGGTGTTCTCGCAGGTGGTGTTGTCTAGTACAAGTGGAAATCGTGAAAACAACAGTGTTCTGTGCAGTAGTGCTATTTTTTTTTCTGTGCTCCGCCAATATCTTCGAGAAAATGGTAAACAGAAGAGTGAACAGCAGCGCGTCCAGCAGCGGGGAAGCAGCAGGTGCGGCGGGCCCGCTCTTGGCGGAAGGTGCGGCCGCGGCTCCCGGTATAGCGGAGCTGGTCCGCTCTGAGGTAAACGCTGCGCTTCGCGATAAAAACAATCTCGATCTGATAGCAGGCACTATATCAGATACTGTAACGGCAGCAGTATTGGCCAAAATGCGTGAAACTGTTGAGGCCAATACTGCCGAAATTACAGCACTAAAAAAGTCTGTGTCTGAATACGAGAAAAAGGCACGAGAGTTGGAAGTCAAACTATCTGCCGCAACTGACGAACTAGAACAGTACCAAAGGCGAAATAGTCTACGACTGTTTGGAGTAGTAGAAAATAAGGAAGAAGACACGGACAACCTGCTTATACAAGTTGCACGTGAAAAATTAGGTGTTGAAGTGACCAAGGCAGACATTGACAGGAGCCATCGGGTGGGACGAAAATTACCAGGTGCCACCAAACCTCGTCCAATAATAATTAAATTTGTTTCGTACCGAAAAAGGGCAGAGATCTTTACCCAGAAGAAGAAGTTAGCAAGGACAGGGCTTACAATAAGGGAAGATCTGACACATGAACGGCTAAAGATTTTAAACAGTGCCATATCCCATTTCGGTCTTCAGAATGTGTGGACTCAGGATGGCAGAGTAATCATTAAGACAGCAGCTGGAAAGAAGACAGTCACAAACATGACAGAACTGAATAGTATTAAGTGAAGCTACTCGAGCCAAAAGTGCAAACTTAACACCATTTGCAATTGTAACAGCCCCAATACTCAGATATAGTCTTGTAATTGTATTAATTTTTTAATTATACCCATATTTGTACCTTCAACTAATTGTTTTTGTAACTGTATTAACTTTTCACTATTTTTTTGTGTCTGTAGCTCTAACCATTACTTAATTTTAGTTACTGCTAATTCTTTTTTCATTTTCTCAGTTTATTCTCTTCGATTCTGAAATAGTTCTATTGCAATTATTAGTCTCTCCTTTAGTTCATTAATCACCCATCTCTTCGGTTTAAATTGTTCATAACAAAAATCAGTATCACTTTAGCAAATTTCAATCTAATTGTAGCTTCCTACGATAATCACTACCAGTATCACTTTAGTAAATTTCAATTTAATTCTAGCTTCCTACGATAAACTATTAATTACTAAGCTTACTTCTCTCTGGTGGCAGCATCGGCCTCTTAAATCACTCCCTTCTCCCTTATTTCCACCCTAAGCTGTTTCAAATACGCTAATTACATTTCTCCTCGTACGACAGAGGATACACAGTGACACACAGCCGTCACTATTTTGGTCATATTCTCCTTGCACAGAATACCACTAATCCATTTTCTATACTCCCGCAACCTCAGGAAATCTTTAGCAGGCGCCTTTCTTTCGGCACTCGCGGTGTCACAAACAGGGCGTGCAAAATCTTGGACACCCCTGTGGTATGTCACTTGGCGGAAGCAGCGGCCAGTGCCCCTCGCGGCAGGTAGTGCCTAACAAAGGGACAAACCAGTCTGCCACCCTACTCCAGGCAGCTCGGCAGAACTCGTCAGAGCTTTTAGCAGCTCACTGCAACGTCCAGTCTTTACCTGCGCATTACGAAGAACTTAGCCTCCTCTTCAACCAACTAAACTACCACGTAATCCTCTTATCCGAAACGTGGTTGAAACCACACATATCCTCTGCATCTTTTCATCTCCCAGGGTACACATTTCTTAGGGCAGACAGATCAAAAAAGCGAGGTGGCGGGGTCGGCGCGTATATACGAACAGATCTCAAAGCGAAAGTCTTATGTACGTCAAATCCTGCTGAAGAAAAAGAGGCTGAATTCATGTTCATTGAAATAAATATACAAAGTCGGAAATTCTTGACTGGCGTCGTGTACAAGCCGCCAAAAATAAGCTCAATGAGTTCTTTCCAGTCGGAATTACATTCACTTCAGTGTCAATACGAACATGTCATCGTAATGGGTGACTTGAACATAGACCTGCTAAGAGACACTCCCTCCGCAATAAACCTAAGAAGACTGTTTAGTTGCAATAGCATGAACATTCTTCCATTACAACCTACACACCATACAGCGCACAGTCATACTCTTATAGACGTAATCGCAACGAAACAGACTGACAAAGTAAGAGATGTTGGTCAAACATCGGCCCCTGGCCTCTCAGCACATGATGTAATATTCCTGGCCTACTCTGTGCAGCCCCCAAGGATCAAATCGCGTTACATAACTTGTAGGAACATGAAACGTATTGACCTTGACGCTCTAACAGCCGATTGCTCAGAAATCCTATGGCATCAAATAATCAGAAAACCCACAATCGACGGCAAAATTAATGACCTTGGTGATAAACTCACTGCCCTCTATGACAAACATGCACCTGTGCGCACAATCCGTGTAAGAAAATCTCCTGCTCCATGGCTGACAGCTGAATTACGTCAAATGATGACTAATAGGGATGCTGCCCACAGGCGTTTCAAGGCAGATCCGAAACCCGAGCGTTTCGAAGAATACAGAAAGCTACGGAACAGAGTGAAACAATGCATTCGCAATGCTAAAATCAGGCACGCTCGCTCCCTTGTATGCAGCGATCTGACGCCCACGACTCTATGGAAGAATCTCCGTAGCTTGGGGGTCGGAAAGGCAAAATCGGAAACTACTTTTCATGTGTCTGCTAACGAATTAAATGAATTCTTCTCTGCACCTCTGAATACCAGCACAGCTGATAATTACCGTCCACAAGAATCCCCAAACAGGATAACTAACAACGATACCTTCCATCTAAAACATGTAACAACAAATACGGCAAGAAAAGCAATAATGAGAATCTCTTCTGATGCAATAGGCAACGACAGTATCGGTATAACCATGATTAAGAATGTTGCCGATATCTTAGTACCTGTCTTAACTGACATATTTAATTTTTCCCTCGTGAACGGAATATATCCTACTGCATGGAAAAGAAGCCTAATTCGACCCATCCCTAAGATCGAAAACCCGCAACTGCCTAGTGATTACCGACCAATTAGCATACTGCCTGCTGTTTCCAAAGCACTTGAATATATTGTTCATGACCAAATCACTGAACACTTGCATGAATTCAGCCTATATGACAAATTTCAATCCGGTTTCCGTAAACATCACAGCACAAACACTGCTCTAATTAAAGTAACTGATGACCTGAAATATGCCATCGACAATCGAAAGGCAACAATATTGACGCTACTGGACTTCAGCAAAGCTTTTGACACTGTTAACTTTGACATATTGCTCAGAAAAATGCAACAGCTTAATTTCTCTGATAGTGCAATGAGATGGTTTGAAAGCTACTTAAAAGACAGACAGCAATGTGTTGTCTGCGTAAATGAAAAATCTTCCTGGAAACATGTTTCCTCGGGAGTGCCACAAGGATCAGTCTTAGGACCACTTTTGTTTTCTTTATATGTCAACGATATTTCGTCGGTTCTGTCCTCCTGTAAATATCATTTCTATGCCGACGACCTCCAGCTC
This sequence comes from Schistocerca serialis cubense, assembly GCF_023864345.2. NCBI lineage: Eukaryota > Metazoa > Arthropoda > Insecta > Orthoptera > Acrididae > Schistocerca > Schistocerca serialis. The sequence goes on from NC_064640.1 coordinate 784,913,858, forward strand.
TACCTAAGCGTCAGACCTGAAGATGTAAACACTGCAATCGCTCAGATGAATAATGATCTGTCTTCAGTAGTGAGATGGGCGAAAAACCTGGGGCTTAAACTTAATGCAAAAAAGACGCAAGTAATCTTAATAGCCCATCAGAAATTAATAAGTTCAGATTTTCGCGAACGGCTACCTCCTATTCTGCTCGACGGTACTCCAATACCATATCAGAAAACAGTGAAGAACTTGGGTGTAACTTTGGATGAGCATCTCAACTGGGCGGAGAATACAGTCGCAGTGTGCCGAAAGACGTCTGCTTGTCTCTATGCTCTCAAAAAGTTTCGGAACATATTTCCACAGGACTTGAAACGCCAGCTCGTGCAAGCACTCGTTCTACCGAACCTCCACTATTGTGATGTGATTCAACAAGGCATGAGTAGTGAAAGCAAAAGACGGCTAGAGCTAACCATGAATGCCTGTGTGCGTTACACCTGCAACATTCGCCGATATGATCATGTTAGTGCTTCATACTCCGAGCTAGGGTGGCTGCGGCCGGACAAATTGCGTGACTACCACACTCTATGTCTACTCCACCGACTCCTCATCGCGCAAGCACCCCAGTACCTTGCTTCAGAGATTAAAAACCTGTCATGTCATCATAATCGAAACACGAGGTCACTCTTATTTGGTATCCTAACTGTGCCCACTCACAAAACAAAAACTTTTGCAAACTCCTTCTCAGTTGCCGCTGTCCGCCTATGGAACAAACTGCCCCTTACCTTGCGCAAAATTCGATCTCCTGCTGCTTTTAAGAAGAAGTTGAAGCATTTCCTACTATCATCCTCACAAAGTTCTCCACAAAATTAATGTACAAGGACAATCCCCTCATCTGTCAAATAGCAAAGCTAGCGTCTCCTATCTTGCTCCTGAGATGCCTTCCTCTTCATCTTTCTCTATTAGCCACGCAATCTTCTTTTCCTTTATATTCCCTTAATTATGTTACATCATGTCTCTATTCTTCTCCTCCCTTCACCATGAGTCTCCCTCATACTCCGTGCTGCCGGCACTCCTATCTAAAATCTGTCTCTTCAATAATGTCTAATTATAACAGTACTCGTGACCTAAGAATATAAACTCTATATGTATGTATTTTTCCAGGTGTACCTTTCAAATTGTTTATTTCACTTTTTGTACTAGATGTAGTTTAACATGCCTACTAAAACATATGAATGTAAAATAAGTAGAATGCCTGGTTAGATGTAAGAGAGGGCCTGATGGCCCTAATCTTGCCAGGTTAAACAAATCAATAAATAAATAAATAAATAAATAAATAAATAAATTTACCTTCTGTGTCCCATTTAGCTTCTGTGTGTCAAAAGTCCCACCGGCCGCAGGAACCTTCAGATCTTCCGATGGATGTTAATCTGATCGCCGCTATTGATTATCAGGAGACCACCAATAGACTTTTTATTGAAGTCCTGATTGCGGAGAAACCGATTCAATTACAGGTCAACACTGGCGCAGCCGTGAGCATTCTAAATTATGCCACATATTTGAGACTTGGCGCTCCTCCCTTGCACGACACGCAGCGGCGCCTCATGGTGTATGGTAAACATTCCATTCCAGTCTGCGGTCAAGTCGACTTGCCGACGACATACCGGAATGTCACCAACCAGGTCACCTTCTTAGTCGTTAACAGGAATTCCTCTGAGAATTTATTTGGGCTGGGCGCATTTCGGAAATTTGGTTTTTCAATCGACGATTCTGTGAATTTGGTGTCGGACGAGGTTCCGTACTCGGATCTGGACAGGCTTTGCCAGGATTATGCAGACCTGTTCACCCCCGGCCTCGGTTCCGCAAAGAATTTTGAGGCACACATCACACTGAAACGGAATGCGCGGCCTCGGTATTTTCGTGCCCATGCTGTTCCTTTAGCTCTCAGAGATCAAGTGAAGAAGGAGTTGGACCGCCTCACGGCAAGTGGCGTTCTTGAGCCTATTCCTTCTAGTCAGTGGGCTACTCCCCTCGTCGTTGTTCAGAAGCCGTCAGGGCAGCTCCGTCTCTGCGGCGACTTTAAAGTAACAGTTAACGCCCAATCAGAGATCGAGACGTATCCTATTCCAAAGCCGGAGGAGTTGCTGTCCAAATTGAAGGGTGGAAAATTCTTCTCGAAAACAGACCTCGCTGAAGCATACATACTACTCCCACTTGATGCCGCATCTCAGCAGTTCCTGACCATCAACACACCGCACGGGTTATATCGTCTGAAACGCCTTATGTTTGGGATAGCTAGTGCCCCTGCTATTTTCCAGCGGTTTTTGGAACAATTAGTCCTTAAAGTGGATGGATGCATTAACTATTTGAACGACATCGTGGTGACGGGTCGTACAATGGAGGAACACCTTCACAACCTGCAATCTTTATTCCATGTCTTACGGGAGGCTGGCCTAAAATGTAGGAAAGAAAAATGTTGTTTTTTCTAACATGAAATTGAGTACCTGGGCCTCGTCATTTCCTGTTCGGGTGTTCGTCCGTTAGAGAAACATATAGAAGCCATCATCAAGCTGCTACGACCTACAACGCTGACAGAAGTTCGTTCCTTTATGGAGAAGATTTCATATTACCGAAAATTCTTACCCGTGGCTGCGACGGCAACTGCCCCCTTGTCTCAGTTATGCAAAAAAGGGGTCCCTTTCGAGTGGACGCCGGCATGCGGCCGCTCCTTCCACAGGTTGAAATCCCAATTACTGCAGGCCCCGTGCCTCGCATGTTTTGACCCTACTAAGCAAATCGTCGTTGCAACGGAAGCCTCAGATACAGGCATCGGGGCGGTCCTGGCTCACAGGGAGGCAGATGGGTCGGAGCACCCTGTGGCCTATGCATCGAAAACATTAACCGATACGCAACGCCGGTATTCCCAAATTGAAAAAGAGGCATTGGCCATCATCTTCGCCTTAAAGAAGTTCCATGTTATTGTATATGGTACAAAGTTTCACCTCATTACGGATCATAAACCCCTCATATCGTCATTCAATCCTGCAGCAAAGACCCCTGACCGGACTGCTCACCGTCTTCAGCGCTGGGCTTTGATTTTGGCACGAAACCAGTATGAAATCCACTTTCGCAACACAACCGAGCATGCCAACGCTGATGCCCTCTCCCGCCTTCCATGGGGACAGGATTTGGATTTCGACAAAGAGGAAATTCTGTGTTTTCACGTAGACGAAGAAGCACAGGCCGCAGTAGAGGCGTTTCCCATTACCAGCTCTCGGGTAGCGGACGCAACCAGTAACGACAAGGTGCTCAGACAAGTCTGTCATCACGTGCGTAATGGATGGCCCGAACGACCACCTCCCACAGCTTCTGCGGCGTTTCGTCAGTTCTTTACTGTCCACCATCAGCTTCGGTTGGTTGACGGGGTCCTTCTACTTCTTTCGGATAATGGACATCCACGGGTTGTCATTCCGCAATCTTTACGTCAGCACCTGTTACACCAAGGTCATTGGAGGATATCCTGGACGAAGCTTTTGGCTCGCCGGTTCACATACTGGCCCGCTATGACTCAGGAGATTGAACGCCTCACGCAGACATGTCCCTCCTGCCAACGCCAGCAGGCAGTTCCACGACACTCCTTTGCCTCTTGGCCACCATGTGCTCACCCTTGGGAATGGGTGCACGTTGATTTTGCTGGGCCGGTGTTTAATGCCATGTTTTTTATTGTTGTCGACGCATATTTCAGGTTTCCATATATTGTCCGCTGCAACTCCATTTCCACCTCCACCACTATTGCAGCCTTAGAAAAATATTTGCCATTGAAGGTCCGCCGGAGGTTCTCGTCTCGGATAATGGTCCGCAGTTCCACAGTGAGGATTTTCGGGTTTTCTATGCCCAGCATGGCATTCGCCACATTCTGACGCCCCCCTTCCATCCTCAATCTAATGGCGAGGCAGAGAGGATGGTCCACACCTTCAAAACGCAGGTGAAGGAATACCTCCAGGATCACTCCCCCAACGCATCTCTTACTTTTTTCTTGAGCAGTTACAGGTCCACGCCCATCGGAGATAAAAGCCCGGCAGAACTTCTTCAAGGACGGCAGCCCCGGACCCTCTTGAATCTGCTTCTGCCGACACCTCGGTTGGCTCCGTCGCTGACTGCTTCTCGTTTCCGCCCAGGTACTCTGGTGTGGGCGAAGGGATTCCCCCAACAACCAGCCTGGATTCCGGCCACCATCATCCAGGGCAGAGGCAGGAAAGTCTTCCGGGTTCAACTTCCCGACCGGGAGGTTCTTCGACAGGCCAATCAGCTTCGCCCTCGCCTGCCTTCCCAATCGTTTTTCTACTCCCACCCTCGGCATATTCTCCTCCCATCCCCTGCTTCCCCACGCCAACCAGAGGAGGACACGCAAGGGGGGTCCTCCCAGTTGGCCCCCAGTCGGCTCACGGATGACGCCTCCCAGCCAGAGCTTCTTTCCCCAGACGTGGACCAGACCCAGCCACAGCCAGCCAGGAACTCCGAGGTCTCCCCCGAACGCCACCCCCAGGTCACTCCGGATGCCGATGAAGACATGCCACTGGTTCCTCCTGCACTGTCTCCTCTGCTGCCGCGGTCCGCATGCTATAACCTTCGCCCCCGGCTGGGGCGTTTTCGCCCGTATGCTACTGTGCCCAGTCTCACCGTCGACGCCGAGGTTTCGGAGGAGGAGGACGCCATGGACTTTCGCAGCCACTGTTTCCACGCTTCCCCACGGGGGAAGGGGTGTGGTATACACCACTTCTAACAAACACCGAACACCGCGCTCCAGTACGCGGCCACCAAATACATCGCTGGCCACACTTCTCTGGGCGGCCCGCTGCTACCATCGCTGGCCGTCTTCACATGCACGCTCCCTTACATGGCCGAGAAATACATCGCTGGTCGCACTTCTCCGGGCAGCTCGCAGCTCCCATCGCTGGCCGCCTTCGCGCGCGCGCGTTTGTCAGCACACAGCAATTGGCTACGCCAGGAAACATTGCGATTGGTTTTCCCTGGGAAGCAGCAACCCTAGCCGACGGCTCCATTAACTAGCAAGCCTTATACAAACCCGGCCACCACCGCAAATGACAGTTCTCATCGGGAAGTGCAGTACGCCGTGTTCCAGCTGCTTGTAGATGACTCGCTGCACCACTCGAGGTTACCTGGCTGCTCGGCGGAAAATCTTGAGACTTCATTTGGATAGACTGAACTTCACTGGACTTGGAAATAATTACGGGATGTGCACCCCACCATGCACATTTGGACATTGGTATAACCAAACTTTAATTCTGCATTACTTCTGAGTGTGAGCCTGGGTAGACGCTTGGCTAACATAATTGTTAAAAAGTGATTTGTGATTTAATAAACCAGACTGAAAAGGTTATTGTGTTATTCCTGGTCATAACAGTAGCGGTATCAGAGAAGCTGCACCAGGTTCATCCAGTGGTGACGGGGGACTCCTCGTATGTCGTGGCAGAGACCCAGCCATATCAGATGTTCTTCAAGCAATGCAGATTGTTGTGGTTACGTCGGTGTCCCGGCTGGCATTGTCCAGTCATCCACATTCAGGAGAAACTGGTCATAATCTGTATACACATTGGGGAGATGGCAGCTATTGCATTGGGAGATGATGGCAGGAATCCATTTTGGGCGATGACCAAATAGACGTGCCCAGACAGCCACACTGGGCTAGAAATGGGATGATGGCTGCATGGGCTGGCATCCTTGGCCAGGCTGCAGGAGATGCATGAGCATCTGGGGATGACACCCATGGAGCAATTCAGCGGAGCTGTTGTTGCTGAACAGAATGAACTGATAGGAAGACAGAAATTGATCGAAGGCAACATAAGATGGGGACCAAGTCATGAACTTTTCCATTTCCTTTTTGGATGTGCTAACTAACCTTTTACCCTCACTGTTGGACTGCAGATGGAAGGGTAGAGTGAGAATGTAATGAATACTGTGGGTGTTGCAGAAGGAGGCAAACCTTTGCAACACAAACTCAGAGCCATTATCAGAGATCAATTTTGTCGGAAATCCTTCAATGGAAAAAATTTTCAACAGGGCTGCCACAGTGGCAGAGGCCAAAGTTGATGGGCAATGAACAACATATGGGAAACGAGAGAATGCATAATTTACTATTAGCCAGTATGCCTGAAGGAAAGGGCTGGTGAAATTGATATGTAGAGGATCCCAGGCCTGCAGAGGTTGCAGCCAGGGGGACAACATTGCTGCCAGGCAGCTTGCTGTGTATTGAGAACATGCCATAATCAAACAAGTGATGTCACTGTTCAAACCAGGCCAAAAAACATGACAGTGGGCTAACACCTTGGTGCGTGACAACCCCCAGTGATCAGTGTGCAGCAATTGCAGGATCTCTGAATGGAGAGCCAAGGAAGCCACTATGTGAGGAGCTGAATAGTCCATATCAAGGAGTAGAACACTGTCAATAGCAGAGAAATGATTCTGAAACCCACAGTAGTTATCGTGGGGGTTAGATGACTGCAATGGAGGTACCTCATGCCAGCCATCTTGTACGCAGTATATCACTTCCCATAAAATCAGATTGGTAGCACTAGCCTGCACAACCCACGCACTAGTGATTGGAAAACCATTGACAGTTTGTTGAGTGAATTCATCAATCTGGAAATAGAGTAACTCCTCCTGATCAAAAACTGGTTCCAGACTGGCCAGAAGACAGGAGAGCGCATCAGCATTCATATGTTTAGCTATTTGCATCCCTAGCCACGGGACAGAAGAGTTGTACCGAGAGAGGAACAGCGCCCAACACTGAAGGTGATGCACTGCTTTGTTTGGCAATGAAGCTGAGGAGTTAAACAGTGGAACTAACGGCTTGTGATCCGTGATGAGATGGAATTTTACACCATTAAGGAAAATATGACACATCTTTAAGGCATAAACAATGGCAATGGCTTCTTTCTCTATTTGTGAATATCTAGTCTGAGCTGAATTAAGCATCTTTGATGCATATGCAATTGGCTCCTGGGAGCCATCAGAATATTTATGACCTCACCACCCTTGGTCCATTCTGGGATACATCTGTTGCTAACACTAAATGTTGACCTTATGAAGATGGGATCTGTTCTTTCGGACATGTCCAAAAGAACATATGCCATCGGTGATTGTGCAGCTCTCTAAAATGAAATCACAGTTAAATCAATACCATTAGTTGCTGGCAGGTGTTGATATACACCAACAGGGACAGTTGAAAATGTGTGCCCCAAACGGGACTTGAACAAGGGATCTCCTGCATGGCAGACATTCTATCCTTCTGAGTCACCGCAGTCACAGAGGATAGTGCGACTGAAGGGACTTATCGCTTGCACGCTCCCCGTGAGACCCACATTCTCAACTTATAGTCCACACACTACATTTGTAGTGCCCCTGCCATTATACCCATTACTCACGGCAGACAATCCACCGAGTCCCATAAGAGTTCAGGCAATTCGTATGCATCCGCAGTAAGGTGGCCAGCCGCTGTGATGTTTTGCTCGTGCACGGACCACTGTCACCATATCATCCCCCTATGAACTATCTGACAAATCACAGGGGAAAGTGGGTTGAACTTCTGCAGTCTCACACCATGGTTCAATTTGAGTATCCGTAGCCCTCAAAGTCTCAAGTAATTGTAAATAGTCAGATGTCAGAGAAAGAGGGGTTTTCACATTGAAGGGCACACTCACGAATGTCACAATTGTGGTCCAACTGAATGATTACATCATGAACCATTTGGTCAGCATATGAGTCCTTATGTACATCAGTGACAAAGTGACAATAATGGCTTAAACCATGAAACCCAGTTGGCCAGTTTTATAGGAATATTCCGGTTTCTTATGACACATATAGAAGTCAACTTGAGTAGCAATGATGTGCGTCCATTTACAGTAGTACTCCAAAAGAAGGTCTTACATGTTATCAAAAGAGAGTGAAGACGGATCCTTCAGAGGGCCAGTAGACAAAGGAGTTGAAACATGCAAGACGATAACCAAGACAAAAAGAAAGCATAGCACAAGGTAACATCAGTCAATCCAAATGCACGAAAATGCTGCTGCAACTATTTTTCGTAGGCTTCCCATTTTTCGACACTCATCGTAAACTGGAAATGGCAGGAGATAAATGACTGGGATAGTGACATGTAAAATAGGAGGTGCAAACAGCAATGCAGATTGAGATAGACCTGAATTGGCCAAAACAGAGGAAAGCATTTGCAATACCTGGGTTTGATTGTGTTGTACAGTGGCGAATGCCTCCTTCTGTTGAGTGAGATGCTGCAACTCTGCAGTAGGAACCTCTTGCTGATCAACCAGCTGGCATAAAAACTCATCAGTAGCACCATCAGACATTGTAGACACAACAGAGGACCAACCAGAGACTGAAAACCATGTGGGGAACAATCCCACACTCATCGTCACTTGTGTTGTAACTTGGACAAACAACACAACCAAGAATATTAGTACAACATTATTACATTGTGGCATGTAGGCCAGTCTCCATAATATACACTGAACACAATAAGACAAGGGAAATGTATGCAAGCTGTAATAACATGATAACTTAATGCTAGTTTAGCATGGCAGGGTTGAAATAGGCACTCTCGTGCTCTGCTGGAAGTTCACAGTATTGCTCTTTCACAGCGCACTTTTGCGGATAACAACACATTGCTAATGTGTGTGACTTTGAAGTGAGTGCGTATTACTTTAATGATGCTTAGCTGCTGTTAATCATTGACTTACATCAGTGGGGAAAGCTGAAAATTTGTGCCGAACCAGAATTTGAACTCAGGTCTCATGCTCACTAGCAGATGCTCTGACCACTATGCCACCTGGACACAGTGGTCATTGCCTCTCCTCAGACCCAAATTCTCAGCTTATCCACACACTAGAGATGTAGTGTCACTGCCCATTATCCTCATTAAGAATGGCATTTCTCTAATTCCCATAAGAGTTTGAGTGTGATATGCATCTGCGCTGAAGGGATCGTTGGCCAGCCTGGTATTAATTATGTTAATTATGTATGTGGTGTTTGTTCTCATGGGCATGTCATAAAGGGACACCCTCCTCTAGCATTACTTTTCCTCAACAGAAGTAGTCAATACCAGAACTAATTTTCGAATTTTGAACAGCTGTTTTTCTACAAAAATTCATATTATTTTGTACATGATGTGTTTTATTTCAAGCTAAAACATATAAATAGAAATTTCTTTATTTTCTTTGTTAAAATTGATATGTACTTGCTCTGAATATACAGTTAAAATTATGTTTTTAGAAACATTTGAAATTACGAAATATTTGGCACACTTAAAATTTCTATTATTAATGAGGTCTCTACAATAGCATGAAATTCAATTCAATTCAATATCTGAAAAATGAAATACACAATATTAATATTATGGAAAAAATATTTATAGTTATTATTTTCATTTATAGATATTCAAAGACTAATCGATTATTAATTCATAACCACAAATATTTTAAAAGTAGTGTTTAAACTCATAATTTATTATATTACTTGTTTACATTTTGGATAAACAGCCAGCTTGTTAAAAATTAGTCCATTATATTTTGGGCATGCAGCCACACAAATAAAACTTCTTCCACAGATATTTCGGCCGTGTGTCATCTGGTCATCTTCAGAGTAAATTGAAAAACTTCTAGAGCATTCTATGGGGTGAATTTTAGCCAAAAAAGTTGTATTAAATAATTGCATTGACATTAAAGTGAATAAACAGCCCGAATTGAAACACTTTCACTCATAGTTTTGATTTCTACAATTTCATAATTTAGTATATGAACTTTGCATCTACAAGTCCTCAAATTACTTTAAATAATGTTAATCAGTAATTAGTACATGTAACAGAAAGAAAGACAACCACAAATGTGGGAGAAAAAAAAATAAGAAAGAAACAGTATACACACAAATGTAATCTCAGGCATCACACAGTACAATTGAAAAGTGTATTGCCTTCATTATATGAATCTAATAATGGGAATTTCATTATGTATCTCTCCTAACTTGACAGTTAAATTCAACCTTCATCAGTATTTATAGAAAGTTGATAATGGATGCCTGGAATCCAAAACAGGTCACAAATAAATTGTAATTTGCAAGTGATAAAGTATGTTATTTACTACATTCTTTTGGAAGTAACCACGTATGAAATTAATCTACTTCATAAACAACAAGGAAAGCACACATGAAATGCCAGTTGGATGTATACCACTTTACTGTTTATAGAGGAGGGTATTTGGTGTACCACTGTCACTTCCCCATTTCCTCTTCCAGTCACAAATGATTTGGAGGAATACTGATTGCTGTTAAGCTCCCTTGTGAGCTTGAATCTCTCTAAATTTACCTTCACTGTCTTTTCACTAGATATATGTAGGAGCAAACAATACACTGGGAGACACTTCTAGGTTTGTAGGCTCTCGGAACAGTAAACCACACCATGATGCAGAACACTTGTACTGCAATGTCTGCCACTGAAGTTGAATGAGAATCTCAATTACACTTTTGTGTTTACTAAATGTAGCTGTAATCAAATGCACTATCCTTCTTTGGATATTCTCTATTTCTTCTAAGCTGGTTAGGATCACAGTCTAATGAGCAATAGTCACGTATTGGCCAAACGCGTCTTTTGTAAACTACCACCTTTGTGGGTGCTTCCAATGAATCTGTCCAATGAATCTGTCTGGTAACTGCTTTTCTTATGATGTGTGCTGTCCTATTTTCAGGCTTTTCATAAGCATACTTCCACATATTTAATGGGTGTGACTGCTTCCAGTGATTGTTGGGCGAGCACATAATCATAAATAATAACCTTTCTGTCTATTTACGTGAAATACATCACATTGTTCCAGATTGAGGGTCAACTGCCAGTCCCTACACCAAGCATCAATTCTCTTCAGATCTTCCTGCATTTCACTACAGCACCATATGCAAAAAGCATCATGGTACTTCTGGTGTTATCCACTAGCTCATTTATATATATTGTGAAAAATTGTGGTCCTGTTACACTCCCTCGGTGTATGTGCATTGGTCCTTTACATCTGATGATTTCTTTTCATTTCCATTGCTTTGATTTGATTTGATTTGATTTTTATTGGTCCCATTGCGTCTTAATAGTCAGTCTATTTATTACACTTTATAACAAGTAATTGCGAATATAATCATATTTATCTGCAAATATATATTCAGGTGTAAAGGTTATTTAGACACTCTTTGACACAAGTGACCACTGCAAAAATGTACAATAAGCTTCTTTTCATTTACATTTAGCTTAAAATTCAAATCTTAATTATATTTACAGAAATTCTCTCACAGAAGTGACTGCAATAGAGACATACACACAATAAAACACATTGCTCATTAACTTCTATATTGTTCACAGAAAGCTAGAATAATGGCACTGTAGACCAAGTACAAATCCCTGAGGTATTCATCTGAACCGTTAATTTACTTTTGCACTAAATAATACTTTAAATGGTTTTAGAATGTCTTCTTATTCATAATGTCCCATAGATTCTTTACCAAACACTTCATTACTTGATCCCTGAATACTGAAGACCCTTTCTGCACTCTCCTGAAATATGAGTATTGAAGAACCTTACCACACTCCCTCATTACGTATGGTCACTTCACAGTTGGTCTCTACTTTTTGAGTAATGTGAATGGACATCAGCATTTATTTCTGGTAATGTATTAATTACCACGAATGAAACAAATTATTCTGTATATCTGCATAGATGTAGATGTAAATACTGTTATGTTTTTAAAGACAGTTCTGCATAAGGCAGTTAGTTTTCATTCAGAATAGACTTAACTGCATTTTTTCAATACAAAATTTCTTTTTTTATTAATGCTGCTAGTTTGTCTAACTGTAATTCCAAACCATAAGTATGCTTGTTAATTATTGTGCAAGATCTTTCAAAATACACATTAAAGTTCTTTATTTACACAGATATTGCCTACATTTTGTCTCCACTGGAATTGATTCACTAATGTAATTCCCAAAAATTTAATGGAAGCAACTTCTTCCAGTCTTGTCTCATCTATAAATGTGTCTACACAATCTTTATTTGCTTTGCTGCAAACACAACAAACATGGTCTTATTTAGATCTATAATTATCTCCTTCTCTATATACAATTGCAGTGTGTTATCTGCTGAAAATAGTTTTGCTTTCATGTGTCTGAAGATTTATTCTACAATTCAATGTTGTGTTCCTTCTCTTTGACTTCTGTAATATTTACAAAGAGGTTGAATAATAGTACAACAGACCAAATACAAATCCCTGAGGTACACACATTTAATGGCTCTGATTTCAGCTTTGCGCACATTCCCTGTAGTCAAACACTGTTTACAGTTGCCAATCCATGACTCTATCTACTGTACTGCATGACCAGGGACATGGTAGCTTTCAGTGTGTTTATTAGACCTGTTTGTGTCAAAAACTATAGACAAATCTAAGAATATAGCAGATGCTGGGTTTTTTTCATCTAAGGCAGCTACAGTGGACTGTATTAAGCTAAAAATAGCTCATTTCGAGATTTCCCTTTATGGAAACATGTTGCATTGGAATCACAGTACTGTGATTCTCTAGAAATTTAATCATTTTACTGTGTATAAACATATAATATTCTTGAGAAACCACACATAAATTATTATTTGATCCTTGCCAACTTTATTGTATATTGACACTAATTTTCCTGTTTTTAATTTTTGTGGAAATATCTACACCCCCTCTGAGTGAGCAGTATGCTGCAGTTCAGTTATATCCTCATGCACAAGCTTTATTAGATGATGTGATAATCCATCATCACCAGAAGATGTCCTATTTTAGTCTGTAAGTTCACATTTTTTCACTGGGTGCAGGAACATTAAGTAAGATGATCGTCCAAGTATTCTTGGATGCTTAGGTAGCAGGACTTGATTACCTCTTTCACACTTTGTACAGCAGTTATTAAAAATTATTGGATATAATAGCAATATTCGCTCTATCTGGAACTATGGTGCTATCTGTTTTCGTCTACTTAACAATACTTGTGTTATCGGAACTTTTTTATTATATCTTCCAGTGTTAATTAAGTCCCATGGTGTTTTACTTTATGTTTTGGATTTAATATAGTTCTTTTTACTGAGCAGGTGTTTTCTTCTCTAATTAACTGACTGTACTTCTTCTGATACTCTCTCTCTCTCTCTTTCTCTCTTGTAATACTGTTTATCCATCTCACAGTTCCTTGTGCAGTCTAGTCCAGAGTTTGGTTATTTCTTTGGCAATCCATCGCCCATTGTGGCCCTGGTTGTCCTTATAGGCCACTTTGGGGAAGACTATATAAAAATGATGTATTAGTGTATTAAGGAACATATAAAACTTCTCACTTGTACCTTGTGGTAGCAAGGTTACAGTTCAACTTTCTTTCCTCAGAGTAATTTTAAAAACATTCATGTTTTATTGATTGATAATCCTGACCTCTCTCTTGTCATTTTGTTTCTCTTCTTGAGTCACTATTTTTGTAGATGTAACACAGAAACGCATGATGATTAGAAATTGCTGTTTGCAGTACTCTGTTCATCATGGGTTACTGCCTAAATGCATGACATTTGCAATTTCATTATTACTTAGAACTCTATACTTTTTTATTGTTACAACAGGACAATTTTCCCATTTGACTATTTGTGCAGAAGTGGTGCTTTCAGAGTGGTCACATATTTCACATTATTGGTAGTAATTTGACATTTTAGGGAATGTCAAATCATAATTTATGTAGCAAATGTCATTTATTTCAGTACATTATTTCTTCTGATTGCCTATAGTTACTGTATGCACACTTCTTTTGCAGGTGAAGGTGCACATAGAACTGCTACCAGAGATGGAAACATTGGATAAATACTGCACTCAGTGTCACTATATAAAATAATTAACACCATAGGGATATCCAAAGAATGAGTCTATTCCATTTTACATCAGAGTTGACCATGAGAAAAGATTATGGAGATGGATGCGGCATATGTTGAATTGAATGTTAATCAAAGGCAAGTACGGAAACTTGTTTTCAGCTTGTTACTGTGCTTGAAATGAGTGTCCCACATTTAATGCCAGAAACTTAGGGAGAGGGGGAGGGGGAGAGGAAGGGAAAGGGAGAGGGAGAAATAATTCACACTTATATGTCAATGTTGATGTTTTCTCAGATACGCAAAGCATGTAGTGGTAGCAAATGTTATGTCACTTCATGAGTTAGCCATACTTGATAAATATGAGATGTCTGCCTCGATAGCTGAGTGGTCAGCATGACGGACTGACATCCTACAGGCTCGGGTTTGATTCCTGGTTGGGTCGGGGATTTTCTCCACTCAGGAACTGGGTGTTGTGCTGTCTTCATCATCATTTCATGCCCATCTGGCAGTTGTGCTGTCTTCATCATCATTTCATGCCCATCTGGCATGCAGGTCACCCAATGTGTCGTCGAATGTAATAAGACCTGCACCAAGGTGGTCGGACCTGCCCCGTAAGGGGTCTCCTGGCCAATGACGCCAAACGCTCATTTCCATTTCCAATAAGAGATAAAAAAATTGACTGGGATGTCAGATTTCCCTATATGTGCAAACAAACTAACCAGCAAATAAGAAAAGTTAAATACATTTGAAGGCTTATAAGTGTTCAAGTTTGCATTGTGGGCTCTTTGTGTGGTGTATTCTTGTATGCTTGGAGTGGTGGAATAGGCATAATCCAGTCACTTCCAACTAGGACTGTTGCATATCATACATATTCACTACTGAGTGATGAGTATTCCATGAGACTCCATATGCTGTTTCATTACTCTCCTGTCTTCTTCCTCGCATATTCCTGTCAATTCAGTAGTTCTTGTATTTCTCCAATTTATTTTTTTAACTGGAGGAAGTCATTAGTGATAAGGAGTATTAAGTACGTTTTGCCACTTGTCATGATTTTCTTTCTGGCATGAAACCTTTGGTAGTCTAGGGTGGAGTCAGCAGTATTTGTAATCCTCTAAGTCCTTCATCTCACATGCTACTGTTTCTGCCATATGGTAAATCACCAGTGTTTTGATAGTCCACAGCATTAAATGCAGTTGCAGTAGGGGTATGGCAAGTGGCCAGACACACTGACTGCATTTCACCATGCCTTGCTACTGCAGATGTCTGGTGCTGTGCAGCATAATCACTGTGTTTACCTGTTGTGACCTACATGACGCAGTGGCATAGTGATTCAGTTTGGAATTATATTGATATGACAGTGAGTGCAAGTGTTGCAACTTCAGCCACCTTCATTAATGCCAGTATAGCCACAATGACTTTTTGAAGAGAAATTTCAGTACATTGTGCGTATGATATAGTATTTTGTTGCTGTCTGAAAATGTAAAGAGTTCCTCCAAACTAATTCAAAGAAAGAAAATATTTTCATAAAACAGTGGCTGTCAATACTTCATTCCATTGTCATAGTTGATTAATGCAGAAACGAGAGATCAACAAAATGTATAAGAAAATTTTAAACACAGTGTCAACTATAGTGTTACAATGGTGTATACCTCATTTCATGATAGTGTCATGAGTATTATAAAAGACTATTATATCATCTAAGGAGCCAAAAAAAGGAGATCTCACTATTCACAAGAAGGTATATGCAAAACGTAATTGCTCCATTGTTTCTAAAAATTCTAAATGAGATAGAAGACAAAAAGAAGACTCCATTTGTCTTCTGAAAAAACATGTACAGTAGCCGATCTATGCTGCCCCTCTGCTTCTCCAGAAATTGAGGATATCTGAAGTTACTGCTCATAGAATCTGATGAAACTGATTAGACCCCTATGATACAATATGATACTGCAGTGCATGTGTTGTTCAGAGGTATGGTGCAATGTTCCTTCAGACATACATACATGTATGCAGGAACACTGCATCATACCTCTGAACAACAAAGGCACTGCGATATTGTATTTATCCACAAACACCAGGCAAGCGACTTTCAATTAAAATGTCTCCTCTGTATGGGAATAAACATAATGGATGTGCAAGTGCAGATTGAAGACACATGGTTGATGATATATGGAGGTTTGAGTATGTCTGTGAGTCTTACTCAGATAGCCAATGGTAAGGTGACCACTCACTATAAGCAGGAAATCCAGGTTCGAATCCCGGTCCAGCACAAACTTTTATTGTTGTCATTCTCTTATGCAGCTGATGGTTGTACACTCCTGGAAATTGAAATAAGAACACCGTGAATTCATTGTCCCAGGAAGGGGAAACTTTATTGACACATTCCTGGGGTCAGATACATCACATGATCACACTGACAGAGCCACAGGCACATAGACACAGGCAACAGAGCATGCACAATGTCGGCACTAGTACAGTGTATATCCACCTTTCGCAGCAATGCAGGCTGCTATTCTCCCATGGAGACGATCGTAGAGATGCTGGATGTAGTCCTGTGGAACGGCTTGCCATGCCATTTCAACCTGGCGCCTCAGTTGGACCAGCGTTCGTGCTGGACGTGCAGACCGCGTGAGACGACGCTTCATCCAGTCCCAAACATGCTCAATGGGGGACAGATCCGGAGATCTTGCTGGCCAGTGTAGTTGACTTACACCTTCTAGAGCACGTTGGGTGGCACGGGATACATGCGGACGTGCATTGTCCTGTTGGAACAGCAAGTTCCCTTGCCGGTCTAGGAATGATAGAATGATGGGTTCGATGACGGTTTGGATGTACCGTGCACTATTCAGTGTCCCCTCGACGATCACCAGTGGTGTACGGCCAGTGTAGGAGATCGCTCCCCACACCATGATGCCGGGTGTTGGCTCTGTGTGCCTCGGTCGTATGCAGTCCTGATTGTGGCGATCACCTGCACGGCGCCAAACACGCATACGACCATCATTGGCACCAAGGCAGAAGCGACTCTCATCGCTGAAGACGACACGTCTCCATTCGTCCCTCCATTCACGCCTGTCGCGACACCACTGGAGGCGGGCTGCACGATGTTGGGGCGTGAGCGGAAGACGGCCTAACGGTGTGCGGGACCATAGCCCTGCTTCATGGAGACGGTTGCGAATGGTCCTCGCCGATACCCCAGGAGCAACAGTGTCCCTAATTTGCTGGGAAGTGGCGGTGCGGTCCCCTATGGCACTGCGTAGGATCCTACGGTCTTGGCGTGCATCCGTGCGTTGCTGCGGTCCGGTCCCAGGTCGACGGGCACGTGCACCTTCCGCCGACCACTGGCGACAACATCGGTGTACTGTGGAGACCTCACGCCCCACGTGTTGAGCAATTCGGCGGTACGTCCACCCGGCCTCCCGCATGCCCACTATACGCCCTCGCTCAAAGTCCGTCAACTGCACATACGGTTCACGTCCACGCTGTCGCAGCATGCTACCAGTGTTAAAGACTGCGATGGAGCTCCGTATGCCACAGCAAACTGGCTGACACTGACGGCGGCGGTGCACAAATGCTGCGCAGCTAGCGCCATTCGACGGCCAACACCGCGGTTCCTGGTGTGTCCGCTGTGCCGTGCGTGTGATCATTGCTTGTACAGCCCTCTCACAGTGTCCGGAGCAAGTATGGTGGGTCTGACACACCGGTGTCAATGTGTTCTTTTTTCCATTTCCAGGAGTGTATTTCATGGAGTGGGCACTTGTTGAAATATCTGATTGTTAACCTAAGTGGACAATAGAAATATATGAGGTGTGATCAAAAAGTAATGGGAATATTTGTTTTTCTTAAAGGATCTTTATTTATCCATCAAAATCATCTTTGTCTCCTTAAAAAGTAATCCCCCTCAGAAATAATACACTTATGCCAGAGTTTTATACAGTCTTGGAAGCATTTGTGGAATTCACTTTTCATTATGCTGTTCCACTCCTTCAGCGGCTCTGTTTTAGCTCATAAGTGGTGACAAAAGGAAATCCTTTCACGGTTCTCTTCAGTTCTGTGAATTGAAAGAAGTCACAGGGATCCATGTCTGGCAAATATGGTGGCTGAGGCAACATTATGGTTTTGTTTTCTGCAAAAATAATGAACAAGCATTGAAGTGTGAGCGGTAGCATTATCATGACGCAATTTCCATGAATGGTTTTGCCATAATTCTGGTCATTTTCTTCAGACACAAATGGCACATAACTTCGAGGTAGTATTCCTTATTGACCGTACAACCATAAGTCAGATAGTCATGATGCACTATCCCATTGTAACTGAAGAAAACAGTGAGAAGAACCTTCACACATGATTATACTTGCTGATTTTTGTTTTTGGTCTTGGCTCTTCAGGCAGTTTCCATTGAATGATTGGGCCTTGATTTCAATGACATACCCATGTTTCATCACCTTTTAGAACCTTCTTTAGAAATTATGGATCATTTTCAATTTCATTCAGAAATTCCTACATGATGTAGTTTTTGGTCAAAATTCAACAATTTTGGTAAAAACTTTGCTGCTACACGTTTCAGCCCAAAACATAAAAAAAAAAAAAAATAAATAAATAAAAAAAAAAAACTGCTTGGCATGAGCCAAATGAAACATCAACATCATGGGCAACCTTTCTGATAGTGATTTGGCAATTTTACAGTACCATTTTCTATGCTTCTCCCACACTGTCGTCAGTAATTGATGTGTTAGGGTGTCCAAGGCGGTTGTCATCTTCAAAGTTTTCTCGACCCTCACTGAAATGTTTATTTCTTTCGTAAACTCTTGTCTTACTTATACTAGATTTACCAAAACCCACATTGAACTTTTTGAATGTGTTGCTGTACCTTATTCAATTTTTTTAGCACAATTTAACGCAAATTCTATGATCCATCTTTTTTGGAGTTACAAATTCGCTGAGCACTCAGAAACACTTATAACCTTTTTGAATGTCAACAATAAAGTAAATATTCAAAACAGCTCAAAATGGAAAGATACATTAAGAACATATGTACCAACAAGATAAAATAATTTGAAAATCAGATGTATAAAGCCCAAAAAGTTAAAAAAATGCCCTTCCTTTCTTTGTAAGGACAGTCATCATTGGTAGCTAGCCAGAGACAGATGACATGAGATGTCTACACACAAGTGTAGCAATTTCTGCAGATCATAGGGAGCTTGTTTCTGAGTTTTGAACAGACAGTTGAAGACTCCAAAGACGGCAATGCATCAAGCTGAATATCAATGAGAAACTATCATCATATTCCTCAAATCTTGTGAAATTACCCCAATGAGAAAGTAAAAAAGCAATTGGAGCTCTTGCAGAGGCTTATTGTCAGTAGTTCTTCCCAAGCACCGTTCACGATATGAGGAAAGAGCCAGGAAGAGGGGAAGAAACCTCTGTCACATGCCATAAGGTAGCTTGTGGGGTATAGATATTGAAAAAAGGTGGAGTACTCTTTGACTAAAACTTCAACATGTTTTTTTTTAAAAAAAGAAAAAAAACCTTGCAGAGAGAGAGAGAGAGAGAGAGAGAGAGAGAGAGAGAGAGTCTTTTAAGTTCAAATAGTTCTACATCTAGAACTAAGAATCAGTCTTCAAAACAGCTTAGTTTCAATATCACGTGTGTTGTAGATGCCATTGGTTGTAAAATGTGAAGTATCTGTCTCTTCGCAATCTTTGCTTATGCTAGGAAATACAACTATTTGTGAAAGGAAGAATATGAATGTTATTGTTCCTTGTTTCACTCTCAGCAATTTAAGCTGATCTCTTAGATTCCTACCTAATCACACACTTGAAAATCACCACATATTTGGAAATAAATACCAATATATTGGTGACGAGGAATAATAATTCTAATTTTATTTATCCTATAGATCATACATTGTGTGCAGAAAAGCACATGATGATATAAGACAAGTCAAAAATGAAGATAAGATGATACATGGTTAAAATGATTATGACAGTGATCTTATAAAGACACAAATGTTCATATAATACATGTGTAATGCCAAGAAACAGAAACGTGTATAGGTGGATATCTTATGAAAAATTCAGAATTGTGCACTATTTCTAAATAATTTCACATTATTAATAGAAAGAAACATATAAGCAAATAACATGGAAATTCAAAAGTACAATAAACATTTAAAAATCCATTACTAAAGTAAAACAATAAGGGAGACACACTTCTGTATTAAGCTGTTCAGGTTTACATACAAAGTACAGAACGTGGACCAAACAAATTTTTGTGTTTCAAGATATTCATATATACTATAACAACACTTTTGAAATAAATAATTTATGGACAATAGTTTTAAATTTTGAACTGTATTTTATTGTTTTAATATTATTATGTAGCTTATTGTACAGTCTGTTTATTGTTTGCAGTGGTCCATTTATTGCTGCTCATTTTACTAGCAGCAATTTAAACTGCCCACACGCTTGGAAATCACCACATATTTGGAAATAAATTTCCAAATATTTATTTCATCCTTCGTTTTCTACTCAGATGTCAATGTAAACAGCACTGAGTATTGCAGTACATACTTGTCTTAAATTGAAAAGAAAGTCCCAGGATGTGTTAACAATACTAAGATGAAAAAAAAGCATATAGCAGGATGTGAACCCACTTTGGCCACCACAGTAATCCACAACATTACTCATTACACTTACCATAGTCTTGGCGCTTTTGTCTTTCATCTCTTGAAGACTTATATCACAGATCCATCATTAATTGATATTTAATAATAAATGTGATATGTTTGTGATAAATCTTCAATGCGCCATTGCCTTTAGATGGCATGCTGCAAGTTAGAATACAAAACAGCTAAATATACCTAATTGAGTAAGGTGTCTGCTGAATCAAATCATAAATAGTAACAGTATGGTGAAATAGTCTCTGACCCTAAACACTAGTGGTATAAGTCTGTTGTTAATTTACACTGATGTTTGTTGGAATGTGGTACCTTTATATGGATAGTGTTGACAGATTCAAGAGGGCTCTCAACTACATGTATACAACAGTCAGTCAGTTCTGTGCCATGCATGTGTTCACTGTGTAAAGAGAGATGTACATTTTATTTATGTTGTCATTAATAAAGTTTCTCAACATGATAGCAGTTCACAATAGTTAAGTAAAAAGAAGATTTTTATTCAGAAAAGTAGGGATTGATTGTGAACTAAAAGGAAGACTGTTACTTGAAAAGTGTGCTTTGTGAAATTGGACGTGGCTGATATTAAGGTACCAGTGTTTCATGAAGGGGAACTGGAAACAAAACATACATGAAAATGAAAATATATTATGTATTGCATTCCAGAACAAAAACAACCACAGACAAAGCGGATTTTCAGGATGAAGAGAGTCGGATCACAATGAACTACAAGCATGGAATGATTTTGAACAAGCAAATGGAATTAGTGAGCAATAAGGAAACTGCATTTCAGATAATGAGAAAAGTTCAATGAATTATACTTTAAGGAACTGACTGACAGCACTGAAAACTGTATGCAAAAACAATCTGGATAAACTGAGGGTAAAAGACTACAATGACACACCAACATTCTTTAGTACTTTTGAAAAAAGAAAAAAAAAACAGTGAAGAATTAAAATCAGAAGGCATGAAAGAACCTTGCCAGGAAGAGCCAGAATCTTTGATCTATATTGTGGACTTGATTGAAATTTTGAAAGAAGAAAATCAGATAGTCAAATACATTAAAAGTTAGAATCAAATGATTGGTTTAAGAGACAAGGAGGGAAATGAGGGTACAAAATCCAATGCATTTCACACTGAAAAGAAAACTACGAATTTTTATATTATAGATGTGGACAACCAGGAGTGAGGTGGTGCAGTGGTTAGCACACTGGACTTGCATTTAGGAGCATGATGGTTCAGACCTGTGTCCGGTATCCCTAAATTGCACCAGGAAAATGCCGGTATAGCTCCTCTGATAGGCCATGGCCAATTTCCTTCCCCATCCTTGACATAATCTGAGCTTGTTCTCCACCTCTAAGGACCTCGATGTCAACAGGATGTTAAACCCAATCTTCCTTCCTTCCTTCCATGACATTTCAAGAGGGACTATCACCAGCCAGGAATAAGCAGAGATTCATGGACTCATAGCACACATCATTGAGGAGGCAGTCATGGCAGTAGGCGACAAGGATGAAGTGAGCAGCCTAGCAGTGGTAACAACAACAGGTCATGCGGTTATGATGAGCAGTATGATTCAAGAGTTGATCAGACTTTAATATGCCAAGCATATCAGCTGAATAGAAACAGCATGAGCAGTTTTCTAATGGAGGTACAAAACACGATGCATACAGTAATGTTGAGTCAGGTAACAATGTATAGAGTGATTGGTTAATGGATAAAAGTTTCACAGATCATGAAAACTATTTTTCTGGGTGCATAACTCTCAAAGAGCCTTTGATTGTAAAAACTGTGGATGGTGAAGTATTGCAAGCTACAACATTAGGTACCATAATTTGTTACTTTCCAGTTTATGATGACACGATTCTAATCAAAATTATAAATACATTTTACTTCAAAGACATGGACAGAAATCTGATTACCTGTGCTAAAGTAACAGACAAACTTAAAATTGTATCTATAGACCCTACCTCAAAAGTTTTTGATAAAGACAATAACTTGCTTTGAAAGGAAATACAAAAACTACACTCCTCCCGAACAGGCCATGAAGGCCCAATGGTACTGACCGGCCACCGAGTCATCCTCAGCTCATAGGCGTCACTGGATGCGGATATGGAGGGGCATGTGATCAGCACACCACTCTCCCGGCCGTATGTCAGTTTCCGACACTGGAGCCGCTACTTCTCAATCAAGTAGCTCCTCAGTTTGCCTCACAAGGGCTGAGTGCACCTCGCTTGCCAACGGCGCTAGCCCAGACCGGCAGCGCCGGTCTTACCACTGCGGCAAGGCCGTTGGCTTTGAAATGAAACAGACTGTATAAAATGACAAGTAGTTTAATGCAAATAATGTGAGCAGTAAGGATACTATGTCAGTGAAGCAGAAATGGAATCCTACACTTCGACATGTAAACTTTAACAATTTTAATGTGTTATGTTAACATTAGCTAGCAGATGGATTGCAGTAAATTAATATGGCTAAGCTAGAATGACAAAAAATATTTCGATTGCCTACTGTTATAGGGACTCTGGATTGCACCCATATTGAAATTAGAAAACCAGCATTACATGATAATGAATTCATCAGTCACAAACGTTATGCCTCTATTACTGTGCAGGTCATAGTAGATACAGCTGAGAAATTTACTAGCTTAAGTGCAGAATGACTTGGTAATGTGCATGATGCCTAATTAGAAATATAATTCCAGGATACAGTGTGGATGCCTGCTTACTTGCTGATTGACAGTATGGTATATCTCCATGGTTAGTCACTTCATTTGAGCCAGCAAGAAATACTAATCAGTGATGACTAATTTTTGTCCATACCTGAAAAGTGTGAAAGTGGAGAGAGCCTAAGGTCAATTGAATCAACAATTTCCAAACATCAGTATTTGTGCAAGACTTCCTTTAGAAAGAGCCACAAAACTAATAGTAATGTGTGCTGTACTGCACAGTATCTCTAAGCAACATGCAACGATTACTTTCAGTATCATTTGGAGGACAGGAAAGGAGGATGAGGAGGAGGAGGAGGAGTAGGAGGAGGAGAAGAAGAAAAAGAAGAAGAAAAAGTACAACAACAACAAAAACAACAAAAGTGAGAGTCCTGATGAAGACAAGCCTATTGACAGACAACCAGAAAGCAGTGGAAGCAAGATTCGTGGTGGACAAAAGTGGAAGCAAATGCTTAGATTTATGTAGGTATTTTTTCTTTGTTTAATTGTGTACTATTCGAATATAATAAACAGTATATAAGTAATGTTACTGTAATTTAAAGTCAAGTAATTAAAACAGAGCAAGAAAAATGTACAAATTGTATTTTTATTTCATTCTTTTAGGCAATAAAGAAAGGAGTGGAAAGGATACAACACTTAAAAATACAATATTTATGTTTCATTCTAATAACTTGTTTGACCAGTACTGTCCTCTGTAACTTTTTCTATATATACATTTTTTTCATTTTTTGTTTGAATGTTCTGTAATTCCAACTGTTGGAACAAACCTCTGAAGTTGCAGTAAGGACAAGTATTTTGTCTCTTCAGTTTCATGTGCTGAAAGAGTTTCCACTTCAAGTCAAGTGTATGTTGAGATTGTCAGTTTTGTTGTCACAGGAGCAACAACTGGGCACGTACCTGCATATGACATTTCCCTCTATTGTACCTGTGTATGACACTTCCCTCCATATACATATCTATTGCAGTATTCAGCAGTGGTTGACACATGCTTGGCACCAGTTAAAATAGCTCCTGGAACCTTTCTAAAAAACAGGATTAACCTGCTGGGAGAGCAATGACAACAAATCTTTTTCCCAACCTTTAAGTTTAATCGGTTTATCTCCTGTTTCCTCCAGATGGGTTTTCATTTGTATTTGACTTTTCGTATTAGTGAATAGTTGATTAAACTGTGCAACACCGAACTGTTTACCAGTTACATGGGCATATTCCTGTGCATTAGTACACCATGCATTCTTGTTTTCTGACACAACCTTCACTATTCTGATTTTTGCAGCAGTCAAGTCTTGAGATAAATTGACAAACAGTGCTTTGTTAACTGTGATCTTGTTGACATCTTCACTTTAATTGGAAGGCATGTTGATAATTGACTCTTAAACTAGTGTGTCCTACAAGTCACAATCCTCTACATGCAACTAATGATTGGTATGAGTTCAATGGCTTGAGAGGATAGGGGCAGTGGGAGGGTCAGGTAGAGGGGGGGGGGGGGAGGGGGGCAGAGGAGACAAAACAGCTGCAATTTGTCATGAACACACATGCGAATGCTGACTCACAGTGCAAAACAAGATGTGTCTTGCACTTGCATTGCTCCTACCATTGTAGAATCTACCTGCATTTCTGAATGAACAGGATACACCTAACTAAACTAAGGTTTCTAATTGTATACTTCACAAATAGTTGGCACAAAATCTAGGCCCTAGAGAATACTATGTAGACACAAAGTTTGGTGCACATCACTGACTATAATTAGCAAAGACTGTAATGATTCTTAGCCAGGAAAGCTATACTGAATCTCTAGCTAAGTTATATGAGACTGAATATTCAAAGTTGTACATCACACCAATGAAACTTAATTTGAAATTAGAACCAGCACAAGATGCAAGTCATCATCTTAAGTACAGAAACCTGATAGGTGCTCTCCTGTATGTTAGCCCAGGAACATGGGCAGATATAATTTATAGTGTGAATTATTTGAGTACATTTCAAAATTGTAAGAATGATACTTACTTTTTGCGTGCTTCATGAGAATTGAAATGTTTGTATGAAACAAAAGATTTAAACTTAACATCTGGAGGGACTGAAAATATTGCTCTCTTAGATGGTTCTGTCGATGCAGACTGGGTGTCCATTTATGGAGCTTAAGCCTCCATAAGGCTATGTAAACAGACTATTTAGAAATGTAATACAGGGTGTCCACAAATTATCCTTACAACTTAAGACTTTCATATCTTCAAGACTAGACTAGATATTAACAAATGGTTTTCAAGATGTGATAAGATGACTCATAAAGTTTTATTTCCTCATTCATACTCATCAATATGTGCAGCCTGAGAGGCACAGATAACGTAGAGTCAGAATTCCATTTCTCTCCATGTGTGATTCAAGATCTCTATGGTAATATGTTCAAATGCACTGCAAACATATGCTTTCAAGTCCTGTAGGTCTCTAACATTGGTTTGGAACACCAGATCCATTACAAAACACAAAATGAAGAAAAAAATGGCAGGGAGGCCACATTGGGAGAAGTTTGGCTGCCAAGTGCAAGTCTTATTTCAGTTGACGCCACATTGGGTGACTTGTGTGGTGGCAATGAGGATGAAATGATGATGAGGACAACACAATACCCAGTCCCCGAGTGGAGTAAGTCTCCAACCTGGCCGGGAACTGAACCTGGAACCGTTTGCACGGGAGGGGAGCATGTTACCACCCAGCTAAACAGGTGGACACCACATGAAGAAGTCTAATGGTGTGAGGTCACGAGATCATAGCTGCCATAAAACTGGACCATCTTATCCAATCCACTTATCTGAAAACTTTTCAACCAGAAATTTAAAGATATTTAGGGACCAATGAGGTGATGCCTCATCCTGTTGGAATGTGACACCAGGTTGCAGGTATTCCAACTGTTGCACAGCAAACCCTTGTAATAAGTACAGGTATATACCACCACTGACAGCAGATTCAATGGAAAAGAGTGGACCAATGATGCAATTGTGAATCAGTCCGCACCAGACACTGACCTTGGAACTGTCTCTTTCGTTTCATGTATAAAATGAGAATGCTGTGCACCCCATACAAAAACATTATAATGATTCAGTTTGCTGTGCACATGAAACATTGCCTCATCAGAGAAACAAATCTTTTTCCAAAAAGGCATTATTTCTCTGTAGGTTTTAATGCCTGAAGCAGCTGCACCTTATATGGACAGAGCCATACCATCTTATGGAAGACATGGTGCACTGTTTTAAACTCTCTGGCTGTTGTACCCAATGAGTTTGTCAAGACTTCTTGCAAATGTTGTCCATGTTGGTATCTGAAACAGATGGGTGATCCACCCCCCCCCCCCCCCTATTTTTTTTCACTACCTGTTTCCATAAATGACATACGCCAAGTGCAAATGTTCGGCGAAAGTTTCATTGCACTTGGATATCACACATCATCTGTACAAACTTGGCCATACGCTAAACTTTTTACTGTTGCATCTACAATTTATTAGGTTTACAAGTTTAATTTTGCATCACCTGGAAGAAAAAAAGTCTTTATGAGTTATCTTATCACATGTTGAAAACCATTTGTTAATATCTAGTACAGTTTTGAAGTTATTGAATTCTTAAGTTGTAAAGATAATTTACAAACACCCCTGTATTTTGGAAGAGTGTTACAAAATTTACATTTGCTGAGTATGTAGCATTGTCAGAAGCTGTACTAACGTAATATTTTGAATATTTTTGATCAAAGTCTGATGAGCCTGTTAACATAAATGAAGACAGTGGGAAAGACACTGTTGCTGGGTAGGGTAACTTTACTAAAAATTCAGAGTAGGTACCCTAAATGGGGCAACATTGGCCCTCTTTTTGCAGATTTCGGGACTGAAGTTTATTATGTCATTCATTTTTGCTTCCAAAAACATAATGAAATTCAGCGGTAAAAGTGATGGTTTTCTAAGCATTGAATTTTGACATAGATTGCATAATTAATTATTGTCATTTGGGAAAAACCTTATTTTCCTAAGTGGGCTGTAGGACAACTTTATCCCATTAGAGTTATATTTTTTTGGAAAATAATTTTTCATCATTTGGTCAACATTGTACATAAATTATGAAGGAATAATGTTAATACAGGTTCTGTAAGATAAAGTGATGCAGAAAAATGGCAGTTAATGTTATGTACTGGTACTTTACTTAATACCTTACTGAATGAAAGTATTATACATAGGCCTATAACACAAATGGAGGAAGTATATTTATGAGATCAGAAAAGAATGAAGTTGGCCAGTTCCAAAACAGAGTCCTCTCCTAATTGGTCTGGGTTCATGTATTCTCATTTTAATGTCTGAAAAATCATAGGTCATTTTGTCATCTTTCCCTTCTGCTGACCACTTCCAAAACTTTGTAGTTTTCTCCACGCACATCAGTCTAAATTTCTTGGTTCTATCTTCTGTGACAAAATAAACAATTTTAACTGGGTAGGGTTGTCTGTTGTAACTGACTGCAATATTTTCTTTCAGGTCCTCTTTCCATGATTCATCCACTTTTTGTGTAGGGTTCTCATTAGTGCCACAGTTCAGCTACTAACACTCTAGGTCATCACCTGTAGAATCATTAACACTGAAGTCAGACTCCTCACTAAAGGAACTGATACACCAGTGATTTTTTCTTGGCATTTCCATTATCCTCTTCTTCTCATTTACAGGTGATTCAAGCATTTGCACTTCCAAGTCTGGAAAGATTTAACAAAAAAGTAGTCTCTATTGTGACTTATTAACTCTGACATCAAGCTCTGGCACACAGAAGAAACCATGTTGGCTTATCTATTTTGGAGGATGAATGGCACAAATTATTTCATCAAAGTCATACTTCATTTCATCTTTTGGCATTGAACTTATTGTAGCTCCATCATCACTAAGAAAATATTCCCCTTCATATTTGAAGATCACATACTGTCCCACAGTGTGCACAACTTTGCCAAATTCTGGACCTCTCATCTTTGGCCTGGTTACTAACTGGGTGTCATCCACTTCAGACACTACAGGTGATGGTGGCCTGATCTGACATCTTAGACAATCCTCTTCTTTGGAAGAATCTCTAAGAGAGATGGCTTCCTCCTTCTGTTACTGGCAACACCAGAAGTCCATTTAGATCTTTTATTTTGAAGAGCTTCAGTGAAAGAGTTTTGTACAACACCTTTGTCAGAAGTCTGTGAAGGGAGATGCCAAAGAATTTGATCAACATTGATTAGATGTATGTTGCACCTTCTGAAATCTGCTATTAGGTTTTTGCTGAGTTTTTACCAACTATATCCATTAGCCTTCTTAACAGAAATGGGAAGTGCTGCTTCTGCAAAACAGTGTCTTTGGAAGCTTGCTTGCAGCTTTCCCACTCTGTATGGTTCTGTCTCACGGCTGCTTTCAATGGCCCAAAGAAAGCAATCTCCAAACGTAATGTGGGTACTATTTGCTGGTAGACAGATGAATGAAATGTTATTCTGACCACAGAGCTCTAGAACATAGAAATGTGAGGACAAATTATCACAGATTACTTACTACCTTCTTTCCTTCAGCTTTTTCAATCTTGGTAGCATCAACTTGGTGAACCACTTGCTAAATGTGTTACAGTCAAACCATCCAGTAGGGCTATGTGAGTAATGGCATCAAACGGGCCCATTTTTTGTCCATGTAGACTATAAATGTACTGATTTGTAAACAACGAATGGAGAAAAAATTGGTCTGTTAGCATTGCCAGCGAACATTATAGGTATGCTACTATTGGAGGAGTTACAAATGTTTTCTGAAACCTCTTTTTGTGAGAAATTTCTTTTTCTCAGGATCGTCGGTAAGACTGGTTTCATCGAAGTTCCATATATTGCTTGCTGGTACATCTTTCAGCTCAGCATGCAAATGTTCAACACATTCTCTGAGAACACAGACCTGCCAGGGTAGCCGAGATCGCTAATGTGCTACTTCCTGGACTCAGGTAGGCGCGATGGTCCCAGATTGAATCTGCCCAGCGGATTCATGACGAGGGCCAGTATGCCAACCAGCCTGGATGTGGTTTTTTGGTGGTTTTCCACATCCCACATACTGGGATGGTCCCAATGTTCCACATCAGTTACAGGACTCACAAACATTTGAACACGTTCACACTATTTCATGGCTTACATTAGACGCAGACAGCTGGAGTACAGTACTTCCAGCCCGGGGGTTTGCGATGGCGGCAGGAAGGGCATCCAGCCACCCTCTGCAACTAACACTGCAAAATCCATAATAAGGCTGACCCCGCATTGAAGCAGGACAAAGGCCCAAAGAAAGACTGAAATTCTCTGAGAACACGCTCATTGACAGCAGCTCTACTCCTTTTAATGTTGGTTGCAAAGCATACATAAAGTTCAGGGTGCTGTTTGTGAAACCCAAGAGCCATTTATGGTCTGGACAGTTGTCTTTGAATCTAGAAACTATACGTCACTGTCTGGGGACGTATGACTTCACAATCATTTGGAGTTCCATTGGAGCGACAGGAAACCCAAATTCAGTCAGTTGCAAAACACATTTTACAAACTGTGCTTCTTCTTCAATAGCAAAAATCCGAGGGAATTCTGGATGTGGAGTAATTCTTTCCTTTGACGTCAGTTTATTAACTATGGTTTTTCTTGAGATATTAAAAAGTTTTTCAGATTTCCTCTGATATCTCCTTCCTCTACCAGCTTGTGGGCATTTTTCCACAGTTTCTGGGCTGTAATCACAGTATCACCTACTTCTGACAATTCTTTTCTACTTCAGTGACATTTTCACCAAATTGAAAGAGATTACAAACATTGTTCACTGTCACGAGTACACTACGATGGTAAACTAAGTCTCAAATGTTTGTAAGTATGTAAGAAGTGCACCCTGGGGATGCTTCCACTTCTATTGTGATGCAATGTTCACCAAAAATAATAAATTTCATTATCTGCAAATGGAGCAAATTAATCTCAAATGAGGGGGAAGTGTGTATAATTCAATTGGGCAACTTTGGTCGATGATAAAATTGTTCTAGAAAACATATATTTCAACACCAAATGCAATTTCGAAATTTTTCATGAAAGTACACAGAAATTAAGCTTTATGTTATTTTATACAAAACAATGTAAAGAAAGTGGTACTTACTCGAATTTTACAGGGGAAATTAAGACCCACAGACAAGAAAGTTTTTTATACTACTTTACCACGACCAAAGAAGGGCATCGCTTATAACAATGCTTCCAACAAGAAAACACAGTTGGAAAACAGTGTGAACAGCTTAGATTGTGATTATACGTATTATCAAAGAGTATAGAGCACATGGATTTCCAGAATATTTTGCATATTCTCCGTAGGAAAATAATTTATCATTTTCCTGAATATGGGACAAAGTTACACTAAAGTATCAAAGGTGGCCCAATTTATTACATATTGTAGTGCAATATTATTTTGTGAATAAATGTTATATGAATGAAGGTACAGACATTTGTAAAGTAGATTCAGAAAACAATACAGCAGTCATTTTCAACAAATGTTTGAGCAAGAATTAATTTGTAAAATTTCGAGAAATCCTGAATGTAAATTGATTGCGACATAAACGTAACGAGGTGTATTGGGACATGGTACATTTACATCTATAGGATCGACGCTGTTGAGAGGGCTCTGAACAATGGGTGTATCGATGTGTATAACAGGGGACTGTCAACAATGAGTGTATATGTGTGTATAATTAATAGTCACTCCTGCATTGCGCGCGCGTGCTTGTGTGTGTGTGTGTTCCATTGTTGCCAAATCAGCTTTTTTAGAGCTAGCTCTGCTTTCTTTTTAGTAGCATTTGGCTGCAAAATTACTTACTTAGTTGGTGTCTGGAAGTATGACTTGTTTCACAATCGTTTGGCTTTTTTTGCTTTCCTTTCCTCGATTATAGGAAAGCATTAAAATCCTAGTTGATTAAAGGAATGTTATTTGAACTGAACTAAGCTTTGAAAACAAGCTTTAATAGCCCATGAAAATGTATTATTAGTGTGAATTAAAAAGCAAAATAAAGCAAACTAAACCATGTTGGTATGTATTAAAGACTCGGCAGCATAAACATATACAAGACCAAAAACATAGCTGTTAAATATAAACATTTAGGTGCCTTACTGGAAACGCTGTTGCAGCATAACTGACAGCAACAAGGCGTCACAACTTCACAATAATTAAGGAAGCTGTTCTAAGTAAACCAATCTTTGGTTTATGCAGGATTAATCAGTATTCGTATGCTTCACCATTGCAATAAAACCCGCACGCGACTGAAATGACGAGAGGAACACCTAACTTTTATCCAGCGCAGTAATTTGCTAAGATGTCAACCGCACTGCAATGCACATATGATTTGAAAGAAGCAATACTAATATGGGTTTCATTGATGCAAATTAGTTTTTACGTTAACATCTATGGTGATGCGTATCATCCTTTCAACTAATAAAAATGCTGGTGTGTTGTTTCCACATTATCAGAGGTATGTAATTCAAACAATGTTATACATTTACTGTCAATTGTTTGTACTACTGTTATGTCCAGCAAATTTCAAATGAAGAAAATAGATATAAATTCATGCTAGTCTGTTACACAGTATAATTATTGCAAAAATAAAGCTCCACATAATACGCCTTATTTAATTTCAAATTTTTTTCTGGAATTATTTTTGTAGACACATGTAGCTTATTTCGCCTTTGATAGTTGGCAC
This sequence comes from Schistocerca serialis cubense, assembly GCF_023864345.2. Classification (NCBI taxonomy): domain Eukaryota; kingdom Metazoa; phylum Arthropoda; class Insecta; order Orthoptera; family Acrididae; genus Schistocerca; species Schistocerca serialis. The sequence continues at coordinate 784,945,886 of NC_064640.1, forward strand.
CACTGATTTGTTCACTGAATTAAGAGTCATATACACTGTATTTGCCTTTTCGTTAATAAATATTGTTAACAAGGTTCATTGTTTAAATATTGGGAAATTTGCTGTTTGTGTACAATGCGTTTAATTTCAAAGCACTTGTATCACCTACACTGCCCAAGTGTTTGTTATCCTTTACAGGCCGAGAAAGATATATAAACGAAAGTTTATATATCAGTGTATATAAACTAAAGGCGAGGAGTCACATTTGATTGGAAAATTGGAGTAACGGAAATAACATACAGTCAAATCTGAACCGGTAGAAATTTAAAGGAATTCGCTTAAGATGTCGCGAAAAACAACTTGAAAACATTGGCATCCTGACTTTCAAAGAGAAGAATCTACTGATATTAAGAAACGTCGATATCCCCTTTGCCGTCAGTCATGAGCTAGACTAATAATAGCTTGAATAGATGCAGGTGAGCAATCATGCCTGCCATAATTGTGAATCAGACGAGGTTGTAACACATTATAACAGCTAACAAAATTACAGTCACTTGTCTGCTACGTTACTGAAATTTGAATAATGTTTTTTCCTTCATGAAGCATGTGTTTGATCGATTTGTGTTTTTATTACTTTCGGTGGAAATGTGTAGATTAGTATCACTGGAGTATTAGTTCTGTTACAGTTTTTAAGGATACTGGAAATTTGTTAAAGAAGACATAAACTTTCCCCGAAAGAAATAGGTAGCGAATAAAATATTAGTAATTTTGATTTCGGTTCAAGGAAGTTGAAGTTTTGCTTGATGTATCTTATTTTACATTGCTTTCAATCAAAAATAACAATATTTTATTACTGACGCTGCAGTACGTTTGAAAGTTTTAGCTGACATCTCTTGCAGTTGCCCTTTAAAATCATAATAACAGAAACAGGTTGCCACCGGCGAAATACATTAAAAGTTTTTCTGCGGTGCTAAACAAAATCTCTGAAAACCAGAGATTCTATTCTCGAATTCATTCATATACACTCTTATCCACACCTTTTACGTCAGTAGGCTTCGTGCTCCAAGTAGATAGTTTGTGTTAATTGTATGTTTTTGGTCGAAAAAACCTGCTCGTCGTGTAATTTGCGGACTGTAGTGAGCGATAAATTAGATATCGCATGGTAAATGTTTTATGATTATTTGAAGTGCTAAAACTTTACATTTGAGCAGTGCAGCAACTATTTCTATCAGCTAAAGATGAACAAAAAGTGTGCCAGGTGTGAAAAGACCGTGTATCCTATTGAAGAGTTAAAATGCTTGGACAAGGTAAGTGACACCCTCATATTTTTCATTGTTAAGGTGTATGTGTATATTGTCAATGCGTCTTTGACAGTTTCGCAATGACAAGTGTATTTGCTCTAAATCGACTTTAAGATGAAAGACGAGTTGTTGATAATGTCACTTGGGTTACTATGGTAAAGAAAACCGGTAAATTGTGCTAAGTAATTTGTCGTTTCATGGTGCTGTATACTGGACGTGAATGTTTCTTGTCCGATAACTGTGCTTACGTGAGTTATTTGTGCTTAATACAAATAATTAAGTTGGGACGTCTTGTGACGTATCCGAGTTGCTAAACTCAATGTGTACATAATTTAGGCATCATTTTCTTTAAAAACTCTAAACAGTTACTGTAGTTGTACCTATGTGTAATGTCATTGACTGGTTCGTTGCTTTGGTGTGTGTGTGTGTGTGTGTGTGTGTGTGTGTGTGTGTGTGTGTGTGTGTGTGTGTGTCCTTCTTGGAAGGGGGGGGGGGGACCGTAATGGAGTCTAGTTAGTTGTAATTGCTTCTTTCTGTTGTTCTATTATCTACTGGGTTACTTACCAACAGAAATTTGCGTTATTTATTTTGTCGTCCGTAGACCGTTTGGTAAAATAGTTTTGGGCATGTCAGAATCTTACACAAATAATGTATACATATAGAACATTAACGAAATAGGACAAGATGAGGATAGGGCAGGAAATAGACTATGGCCTAATCAAAGGAGCCATCCCAGCATCCACCTTGGCGACAAGGGGAAACTATGGAAAACCCAAGTCAGAGTGGCGGTACAGTTAATAAACGCCAGTCCTCCTGAATGAGAGTGCAGTACATAACACCGGAATAGCCGCCTGATACCGTACGACTCGCAAAATACTTAATCTATATTGTAAGTGCAACATCCACAGTAAGGAAATAAATGAAGAAAACAAAAACACTACTGGAAACGTGAACAAATCCTATGGCACTGCAGAAAATTACAAAATGCCCAGTAAGTCGCAGTGATTCTAGTTTGGCAAAAAATCATTACTCAGTAATATACAAATATGAGGTTCTAGTTAGTAAGACATTGTATACAGACGTAGACTGGGAAAGGGTGTTCCTTACTGCAAGAATTAGGTATATTGTTTAAGTACTTCAGGAGGAAAGACTTGTAACAGTGATGGTATTTCTGCCTTCCAAAAGTAAGAGTTGTCATAAAGATGTACGTACGAGGGAGATTTTTTTTATGGGCTTTGTAGTATGTTGTTCTAATGTCTGTGTACCATAAATTTCACTTTCTTTGCTGTCTATCATACTGAGTAGCTGAACTTGAATTGTGGTGGAGGATGTAATGTATGTTTCTAAAATAGTTTGTCTCCCTGTCATCCAGATGTACTGGATGTTTGGTTATGGTAAAGTTGGAGATTTTGACGCTGAATGTCAATTTTTTATTTATTTTTGTGGTCATGTTGGTATGATTTCAGCATGATCAGATTATGATACGGTAAGCTTCATATGAAGACACAGTTATGAATTTTGCACACAACTGTTGACAGACTTGTAACACTACGATATCTAACTGCTGTTCAAAAACTGAGGGATAACAAAATAGTGCCTTTGCATAAATTATAGTTAAAATAGTTGCTGGTGAGATTAACAGTAAACTATGTGCGTCCTAGAGGTATGGTTGGTTCTAGAGCAAAGTAATTTATCAGTATGCTTTCTTAGTGTGACAGACTATAACAATATGTTCAGGCTATGGATTCCTTACATTATAAGTAAGCATAACATTCAACCATAATGCAGTCTCCTCCAGTATGTATAGTATTACTGTAAGGTGGAAGAATACACTCGGTAGTTAAATTTTCAATAATAGTTGTTTGTTTGTGCCTGTAACTGTAAATAGTGCCATGGTGTGATGCAGTCAAACTTATCACAATAGACACACATGGCAAGTGTTTTTCCAAAGATATTGTGCGTAGAACTATTGTTTTATTATAAACAGAATTGTCTGGGTAGTAATTGGGTATTAGTCATCTGTCTGCAAGGTTTTGTTCTGTAAAAGATACTCCCCCCCCCCTTTCCCCTCTCCTATCTGAGGGCCACAAAATGGAAAGAGAGCCCATATGTGTCCAGGTGTGTGGTTTCCCTCAAAATTACACAAATACTGTATTATCTTGAACTATTCAAATTAACGAGAAAGTAGAATGTGAATTACTTACATAACTCCTTTCAGATTTAATAGAATTCAAATGAAGTGTCTTGTTAACATGGAAGTAAATTCCAAGGGAAAGAGATTAATAGGAAATCTACAATAAAATGTGTGTGCGCTGTGCTTCAATGATAGTAAATTTTTAAGTGCAACTTCCAATTTCAAATACCATCTCAAAAGTGCTTGACACTTTCAGAAATGTAAATCCAACATTTGCTGGTGAAAGGACCAGCAACTTAAATATGCAACTGTGGCAGAGACCTCAATAAATAACATTCAAAAATGTTGGGGTTGTAGTCTCATGGTCCAGCATGAATAAATTTGTTAAACACTGATTATCAGTAAGATTTCAGGATACCTGTACCTTAAGTTGAGGATAAATGTTAAACATACTCTGACCTGCTGAGTAATGTTTTGGAAAAAAAAGGTTTGTTGTGTCTTATGTAGAGAAGAGCCTGTGCAATTTTGCTCATTGTACAAGGACTGGCACAGAGAGAACTTCCTGGTTAATGTTAGTCAGACTGCAATGACTAGCAGCAGTAATAGTACAAGATAACCTTTACAGAGCACTGTAGGATGCCTTGTGGAGTATGTTTATAGATGTAGAGGTGCCATGTGAGATGCAGTGGTTAGAGTGTGTGTGTGTGTGTGTGTGTGTGTGTGTGTGTGTGTGTGTGTGTGTGTGTGTGTTCAGGATAATTTAGGTTAAGTAGTGTGTAAGCTTAGGGACTGATGACCTTAGCAGTTAAGTCCCATAAGATTTCACACACATTAAAAACTGTCTGTGCCGGTTCTTTCTGGGTGCCAGTTTCACTAACACACAAATGGCAGATAACAACTATACTCTGCCATTCACTCTAGTCCTGCTCAATAGAATCCATAAAATTCTCGGCATATGTTCAGTATGTCTTATTGTTTCATATTGTATCAGGATTCGTTTTCAGCGCTTAGCACCTACGCTCATAATCGCACAGTACACGACGTGGATAACATTAATTCTGTAAGATATATACCTCTAAATAGCTCCACATGGCATTATTGGTTTTATGAGACACGTTAAGTGTTTCTCCCACCTTACATGTTAGCGATGCGATCGCGCAGCATTAAATCACGCGCGTTTATACTGGCGCGTCACCATAGAAATGACACACTTTTTTAAACTCTGCAAAGTAGGCGCCTTATAGTGCAGGCCGTTGAGAACTGTTCAGTACAGATTTCCACAGAGCGCATTGCCAACACTATGAAGCCGTAGGGATGTGAAAGACAATCAGATTTTGTGATCGAGGGGGAGGTGGGAACTTAGGATTGGCTTGCGGGTTGTGCTTACTAGTAATTTGGACCTGCTACTGTATTTTCGTACATGTTTAATCGAGCTAACCTGTTATTTCACGTTCATCGCTTGATATCGAAATAATGTTAAATATTCACGAGTTGAGGAAAAAATCGCGAAAACGAAAACATTACAGCGAAAAATTGCGACGAAACTGACAACTTTTAGGATACAGTTAAAAGCGAAGAATTCGATATTACAATACTTCTTAAATTTGTAAAATGGGTATGTCAGTTCGGCGTGGTCGTAGTATAATTACTACGGTGTAATTATCCCAAGCAGCTATGAAACAGTACTGTTGATGATGCCTGAACTCTGGTATCATTGTGTTGTAAAGCTGTTTGCAGCACCCAAGGTATCAGAGTGAAATGACTACGACGACTGCAAAATCTGTACTAATGACATTTTGGCATGGAAACTTACTTGTCGCTTCGTGGGATGAATGGCTTTCTGTTGACAATACTATTCCAGGAGACGACCTCTGTGTTTAAGCATTGCCGTTCTACAAAATCAACAACCACTTGCACCTGTAGGGCGAGGAGAAAACGTAAGCGTTAAGGATGACTCCTCCACAGGCGTGTACAATCACAGATGGGCGCCGAAGCAAATCGTCAGTCCACACACGTAGGTTACCATCTTCATACCTATACACATCACTTCCGAGGAAGCTTCTCGTCAGATACTTTTTTACTGTTGTTCCGAAAGTTAAGCCTGAACTCACCCAGAGTAGAACCCTCAATCGATATAAAGTACGGTATACTGTGTATGTTGGAGCGCTCTCTTGCGACGATTGCTGAATGGTTCTCGTAGCTCGTCGCATATCACATTTATAAACTTAGCAAAGTAACCTTCGCGAGTTACTCGACAATATTACCCTTCAGCTGCTTTGACAGAACACTATAGTGGAGGTCCTACTCTAAAACGCACTATGTTTGCAGAGATTTATGTGAAACACTCAAACCTGAATGCTATCTCGAGATAAAAAAAAAAAAATAACAGCCGCCTTTGTACTTACTAGAAAACACAGGGGCACTGGTACTCAGTTCCATGTGAGGGGTCATCTGACACTAAAACAAAACACATCCAACAGATTCTGAAAGATTTTAATTGTTGCCTACACTGAAAGCGAATATCTCAAGCCATGAAGTAAGACTACAGGTCCGCTTGTATCAAAATATCTTTCATACCGGATGTTGATGCACATGTTCCCCTAATTCTTTTGAATAGTGTAGTCCACAGAGACTTCTTTTTCAGACTGATGACGAGCTGCACGCCAATTTAGAGTGGCGAAGTGTTTATTTCGTGTGGTGCGTCCATCAGGGTCCAAGGGATTATCAGGTTGCCACCGGTGTCTTCATCTTGACCTTCGAGGGTGATACCGTACCCGAGAAGGTCAAGGTGATGGTCTACTGCTGTGATGTAAAGCCATATATCCCTCCCCCGATGCGATGGTTTAAGTACTGGAAGTTCAGCCATATGTCTCCCTGCTGCACTTCCAGCATCACATGTTGAGATTGTGGACGTCCATCACATCCGAAAAATCTTTGTGCCCCGCCTCCCATCTGTATCTGCTGCAGAGAGTATCATTCACCTTGACCGCCAGACTGCAGGATTTCACAGAAGGAGAGGAATATTATGGAGTAAAAGACCCTGGACCGACTGACCTGCGCTGATGCTAAGGGAAAATGAGTGCATACATCCTGTGGCTATGACTTCCTCATATGCTGCTGCTGCTGCTGCTGCGAGAAGAGTTGTAGCCCCATCGGTTCCGCGAATTCCAGTCAGCTCTGAGCCACAAGGCTACACCTGCCCCCTTGATTGAGGGGAGCATCCCCCCCCCCCCCCCCCAAATTGCTCCTGCATAAACTACATCGGGAGCACTGCCCCCCGCACCCCACCCCCCTCCACCCTAACTATTTGGGACACCAGTCCGTAATTCTCAGCTGGAGAAGCTTAAGTCTTTCTCGACTCGTCTCTCCAGAAAGGGGTCCCTTGGGTCACTCCCTTCCCAGGTTTCTGCTAATGGGAAAGATGACGCCCGCCAGTGGCTGACGTGCTCAGAAGCAGCTGGTCGTAAGACTTCATGATCATCCACAGTCCTGGAGACTGAATCAGTGATTCCCTCCCAGCCAGAGAAACCTAAGGAGCAGCGAGAAAAGTCCAAAAAGAAGACCCCCGAACACCAAGGAAATTGCGGTGGCACCCACACCACCGCTACCTACAAGCTTTGTGTCTGGGGATAAGGTGGAGATTGTGGCCTCCGCTGAGGGCCTAGATCTCGCTGGACCCTCAGACGCAATGGATACAGACTGCTCATGCAATATGTTGGTAGCAGCAGGTGACTGAGGGGTAAACTGCCTCATTGAATGTTCCATGCCTTCCCAGTCTCACGATGTCATCCTCCAGTGGAATTGCGGCGGTTTTTTCCACTGCCTGGCTGAACTATGGCAACTGTGAAGCTTTACACCTGCTTTCTGCATTGCCTTCCAGGAAACCTGGTTCCCGGCAATGGGGACCCCTGCCCTCCGCGGCTGTAAGGGATATTACAGGAACCGTAGCGACTATAATAGAGAGTGAGGTGGAGTTTGCGTTTGTCCTGAACTCAGTTTGTAGTGAAACTGCGCCCCTTCAAACCCCTCTTGTAGCTGTGGCTGTCAGAATAAGGACGACACAGGAAATAACTGTCTGCAGTGTATATCTTCCTCCAGATGGGGCAGTACCCATGAATGTATTAGCTGTACTGATTCATCAACTCACTAAACCTTTCCTACATTTGGGAGATTTTAACATTCATAACGCATTATGGGGTGGCACTGTGCTTACTGGCGAAGTTAGAGATGACAAAACTTTACTGTCTCAGTTAGAACTCTGCCTCTTAAATACTGAGGCTGCCACACATTTCATTGTGGCTCGTGGTAGTTACTCGGACATTGACCTATCCATTTGCAGTCCAGGACTTCTCCCATCTATCCACTGGAGAGAATGTGACGACCTGTGTGGTAGTGACCACTTCCCCATCTTCCTGCCACTGCCCCGGCGTCAGGCCCACGGACGCCTGCCCAAATGGGCTTTAAACAAGGCATACTGGGAAACTTTCACCTCTGATGTCAGCGTTGAATCTTCCCCACTTGGTAACATCGATGTGATGGTTGAGCAGGTGACTACCACAATCGTTTCTGCAGCAGAAAACGCGATCCCTAGCTCTTTAGGGAGCCCCTGGCGAAAGACAGTCCCTTGGTGGTCGCCAGAAGGCGCTGAGGCAATTACAGGGCGTCGGCGAGCTCTACAGTAACATAAGAGGTACCATTTCCTAGAGCATCTGAGAGCCTTTAAGCGGCTCCGTGCCCGTGTACGCCAGCTTATCAAAAGACGGAAGCAGGAGTGTTGGGAGAGATACGTCTCGACCATTGAGTGCTATACGTCGCCTTCCCAAGTCTGGACGAAGATCAGACGTCTTTTTGGGTACCAGACTTCAACAGGTGTCCCTGGCATTAACATAAATGGCGTGTTATCTACCTACGCAAACGCGATTGCCGAGCGCTATGCTTGAGCCTGTGCGTCAGAGAACTACCCCCAGCCTTTCGCACCCTCAGACGGCGGATGGAAAGAAATGTCCTCTCGTTCGCTACACACTACAGTGAACCCTATAACACCCCATTTACAGAGTGGGAGCTCCTCAGTGCCCTTGCGCATTAACCCAACACTGCTCCTGGGCCAGATCGGATTCACAGTCAAATGATTAAACATCTCTTATCTGACTACAAGCGACATCTCATCATCTTCAACCGAATCTCTTGCGATTGCGTCTTTCCATCATAATAGCGGGAGTGCACCATCATTCCGGTGCTTAAACCCGGTAAAAACCCGCTTGATTTGGATAGCTATCGGCCCATCAGCCTCACCAACGTCCTTTGTAAGCTACTGGAATGTATGGTGTGTCCGTGTTTGGGTTTGGTCCTGGAGTTACGTGGCCTACTGGCTCCATGCCAGGGCAGCTTCTGCCAGGGTCGCTCTACCACTGATAATCTTGTGTCCCGCGAGTCTGCCATCTAAAGAGCCGTTTCCAGACACCAACACCTGGTTGCTGTCTTTCTTTTATTTACGAAAAACGTATGACACGACTTGCGACATCATATCCTTGCCACATTATACGAGTGGGGTCTCCGAGGCCCGCTCGAGTTTTTGAATAAAACTCGCTTCGTAATTTCCGTGTCCAAGTTGGTGCCTCCCATAGTTCGCCCCATATCCAGGAGAATGGGGTCCTGCAAGGCTCTGTATTGAGTGTGTTCTATTTTTAGTGGTCATTAATGGTCTAGCAGCAGCTGTAGGGCCGTCCGTCTGACCTTCTCTGTATGCAGACGACTTCTGCATTTCGTGCTGTTCAACCAGTACTGGTGTTGCTGAGCGGTGCCTACAGGGAGCCATCCACAAAGCGCAGTCATGGGCTCTAGCCCACGGCTTCCAGTTTTCGGCCGCTAAGTCGTGTGTCATGCATTTCTGTCGGCGTCGTACCGTTCATCCGGAACCAGAACTTTACCTTCATGACGATCCACGCACTAGCACCTCAATGCCCTCCGCTGCCTGAGCAACACCAACTGGGGTGCACATAGCATTACGCTGCTGTAGCTCTCCAGAGCCTTTGTTCAATCCCACCTTGACTCTGGGAGTGTGGTTTATGGTTCGGCGGCAACCTCAGTGCTGCGTTCACTCGACCCGTGCACCACTGTGGCGTTGGCCTAGTGACAGGAGCTTTTAGGACGAGTCCGGTAACCAGCGTCCTGCTGGAGGCTGGAGTCCCTCCATTGCAGGTTAGGCGTGCACAGTTGCTCTCCTGTTAGGTTGCACATGTTCGTAGTTTTCCTGTGCATCCGAATTACCGTCTCCTTTTCCCGCCCATGGCGGTTCATCTCCCTCATCGGTGGCCCAAGTCAGGGATTACAATTGCAGTTCATGTGCGATCCCTTCTCTCCGAACTGGAGTCTTTGCCTTTACCACCTATACTGTCAGCTCGCGGTAGCTGCGTGGTCAGAACGACAGGATGTCAGGCCACAGGGTCCAGGTTCGATTCCCGGCTGGGTCGGAGATTTTCTCCGCTCATGGACTGGGTGTTGTCCTAATCATCATTATTTCATCCCCATTGACACGCAAGTCGCCGAAGTGGCGTCAAATCGAAAGACTTGAACCCAGCGAACGGTCTACCTCACAGGAGGCCCTAGTCACACGACATTTATTTACCACCTATACTTCAGGTTCATTCACGAACACTTCCATTGTGGATACGTAGGCTGCGGCTTCGTCTGGACATTTTACATGGCCGTAAGGACTCGGTTAACCCTGTGACTCTCTGCTGTTACTTCCTCTCGATTCTCGACATTTACTGGGGCCATGAAGTGGTTTACACCGATGGCTAGATTGCTGATGGTCACGTTGGCTTTGCCTATGTCCATGCAGGACATTAAGAACAGCACTCCTTACCAGACGGCTGCAGTGTTTCCAGTGCAGAGCTGCCGGCCATGTCTTGTGCTCTTGAGCACATCCACGCATGCGAGTCGTTTCTGTTTTCTACTGACTCCTTGAGCAGCTTACAAGCTATCGACCAGTGCTACCCTCGTCATCCTTTGGTAGCGACCATACAGGATTCCACCTATGCCCTGGAACGGTCCAGTCGTTCAGTGTTGTTTGTCTGGACCCCAGGTCACTTCGAAATCCCAGGCAACGAACTTGCCAACAGGCTGGCCAAACAGGCTACACCGAAACCGCTTATGGAGATCAGCTTCTCTGCAACTGACTTGCGTTCAGTACTGTGCCGTGAGATTTTGCGCATTTGGGAGACAGAATGGCATAACTGCAGTACGCACAACGAGCTGTGTGCCATTAAGGAAACTAGGAATGTGTGGAAGATCTCCGTGCGCGCCTCTCGCAGGGACTCGGTGGTTCTCTGTCGGCTCCGCATTGACCCTACGTGGCTGACGCATGGTTACCTCCTCCGTCGCGAGGACCCACCCCAGCGTTGCTGTGGCTCACGAATGACGGTCGTACATCTCTTGCTGGACTGCCCACTTTTAAGCCGCTCTGCGGCGGACTTTTAACTTTCTCAGCACCCTACTTTCGGTGTTGAGCGACAATGCCTCAATAGTATCTTTAGTTTTAAGTTTTATTCGTGAAGGTGAGTTTTATCATTTGCTCCAAGTTTTAGCACATGTCCTTTGACCCTGTGTGTCCTCCACCCTAGTGCTTTCAGGGTGGAGGTTTTAATGTATTGCAGAGTGGCTGGCTGTTCCTTTTTAGACTCATGATCAACCAGCCATGGTAACCTGCATTCTTGTTTTAACCTCTTCTGCCTGTTTATTGCGTCTTTGTGGCTTTCTTGTCCCCTTTTGTCCATTTAAGTCTATGTTGCCCTTCAGTCATTGTTGTGATTTTTCCTTTCATTCTGTTTTGTGTTGTCTCATTGTCGTCTCCTCGCCCTTGTGGCATTGTTTACTTTGGAACAAGGGACCGATGACCTCGTAGTTTGGCCCCTTCCCCCCTCCCCCACCCCTCTTTTAAACCAACCAATTCACACTTGCAACGTGTGTGCCTCAGGTTCGACTTCTGGCCGTGATAGAGTTGTTAAACAAAAGTACGTCATTCACAAACATTCCCGTGAAGCGTGAATTACATGAAGAAGGAAAAATTAATTGTAATAGTTTTTATTGTAATCGATCTTGTCTAAGACTGTTAATTAAGAATCTCAGTTTACAATGATAACTGGATGTTTGTGCTTGATAGATAATTAGAAATAAAAACACGTGCGTATTTCATAGAAATGAAAATTGGTGTGTGCTTATTGGCATGTATTTTTATGAATTTAATATTTAAATGATGTACGTATTCGAAATGAACGTGAAAAAAGTTTGACGAGCGTAAGGATAATTATGCAGAAAGACTTGGACAAAATTTCTACTTGGTAGCTGCCAGAATGCGGATAAATGACAGTAACCAGCGATTACTGTCCTCTAGTGCTATTGGATTTTTTTCCCATCTTTGTCGATTTTACACTTAGCTGAAACGCTCCTTGAAGATGTACCCTTGTTTAATAATTTCGACTGATCAGGAATCGGACCCAGGTCCCCGAGGCGGCAGGCGAGGATTCTGCCACAGAGCCACTGCATCTCGAAAAATCGATCTTACCATAAGACAGTCAAGTCGCTCGACAAACTTAGAGGTCGATTTTCTCGAGAATTTTTGCGAGTAGCGTCGAACTGCTTTGGTAAATTAGAATTCTGAACGTCACGTATCACAAATACTAAAAAATTTCAAAATTCCGACTCCCGTGTGGTGTCCTTGTAAGATTGTGAATCGGTGTCCACGCACACAGCGCACATTTGCCGCATTTGAACAGCCGTATTATATATTCCACTCAGCCGCGTTTGCTGATAGCAAATGGAATTCCCAGAGGCTCTGTTAATTCCTTTTGATAATTCCACCAATAAAGGCGTGCGAGTTCGGAAAACTTGAATGTATCAGCTGTGCTAATCTCGGAAATTTTTGCATTCTGTTAACAACTGCAGGTAATGGTGTATCATAGAGTCGTTAAAGTTTCGAATAATAGGACCCAGTACATTATACTGGAGACAAAATTTTAAACGGAAACGAAAGTTACGTCGGCCGTGCTCGAGGGAAGAATAATAGAATACCTAAAGTTCCGGAGATAAACAGATACTCAGCAGGGCTATGAGTTTGCTTGTGATGCTGTTACCCATGGGAAAGAATCATCGTTTGACGAACGTAGGGATAGTTATGCAGAAAGACTTGGACAAAATTTCTATTAAGTAAATGACGATAAATGAAAGACAACGATCGTAACAAAGAGAGAACCTGGCAGTACAGGGTGGGGAAAATAAAAGCGGCACGGACGAGTGGATGAGATTGGACGGGAATGCATGCAGATAACCATACCCTCTGACGTACACACCACACGTACGCCCGCCACGTGATCCAGAGCATCGTGCCGGCTGTCAGAGTGAGTGGAGCAGTGCAAAGGGGCGATGGCACTCTCAATGGAGCAACGGGTGTACGTTGCGGAAAATTACGCGACAGCAAAGTCATGGAAACAGTATGCTCACTTGTTTTCTGAGAAGTTTACTGGTATCAGAGTGTGCCATGCAACGCTTACTTCGAAAATGGCGTCAGACAGAATCTGTGTTCAATGGGTCAAAAGACATTCGTAAACGTGGCCGTACGCTAGAAAATGTGGCTGCAGTTCACCAGAAAATTCTTTTTTACCATATGCCACAGTAGAATGTCTTGAAACACAAATAGTCCCGTATTCTTAAATTTTCCATTCGATGGTTGAGAAGGCCCAAGCTATTCCTTGAAAATAGGTGAAAGATCTGCACGTCCCTAAGTGTTTCTCTTCGTACACTGTGATTCGGAGGCTGTGTTCAATAGTAGGCCGCTCCAAAAGTGGCTGTCAGTTCAAAGACTGCAGGAAGGCAAGTGCCATATCTAGTATATCATTGCGGTGTTCAAAATAGCCTTCAGGTCGAGGACAACTTTCTGATTAAGTTTTTAGGCGGGAGCTGGTGGCAACTGCGTCACCACGACGTGATCATTACTGGATAAAATTTACACAGTACATGACGTTGAGATCAAGGTAGATGGATAAACGACACTACTGGCCATTAAAATTGCTACACCAAGAAGAAATGTAGATGATAAACGGGTATTCATTGGACAAATATATTATACTACAACTGACATGTGATTCCATTTTCACGCAATTTCGGTGCATAGATCCTAACAAAACAGTAACCAGAAGAACCACCTCTGGCCGTAATAACGGCATTGATACGCCTGGGCTTTGAGTCAAACAGAGCTTGGATGGTGTGTACAGGTACAGCTGCCCATGCAGCTTCAACACGATACCACAGTTCATCAAGAGCAGTGACTGGAGTAGAGGGACGAGCCAGTTGCTCGGCCACCATTGACCAGACGTTTTCAGTTGGTGAGAGATTGGAGAATGTGCTGGTCAGGGCAGCAGTCAAACATTTTCTGTATCCAGAAAGGTCCGTACAGGACCTGCAGCATGCAGTCGTGCATTATCCAGCTGAAATTTAGGGTTTCGCAGGGATAGAATGAAGGGTAGAGCCACGGGTCGTAACAAATCAGAAATGTAACGTCCACTGTTCAAAGTGCCGTCAACGCGAACAAGAGGCGACCGAGACGTGTAACCAATGGCACCCCATACCATCACGCCGGGTGATACGCCAGTATGGCGTTGACGAATACACGCTTCCACTGAGCGTTCACCGCGATGTCGCCAAACACGGATGCGACCATCATGATGATGTAAACAGAACCTGGATTCATCCGAAAAAATGACGTTTTGCCATTCGTGCACCCAGGTTCGTCGTTGAGTACACCATCACAGGCGCTCCTGTCTATGATGCAGTGTCAAGGGTAACCGCCCCATGGTCTCCGAGCTGGTAGTCCATGCTGCTGCAAACGTCGTCGAACTGTTCGTGCAGATGGTTGTTGTCTTGCAGACGTCCCCATCTACTGACTCAGGGATCAAGATGTGGCTGCACGATCCGTTACAGTCATGTGGATGAGATGCCTGTCATTTCGACTGCTAATGATACGAGGCCGTTCGGATCCAGCACGGCGTTCCATGTTACCCTCCTGAACCCGTCGATTCCATATTCTGCTAACAGTAATTGGATCTCGACCAACGCGAGCAGCAATGTCGCGATACGATAAACCGCAATCGCGATAGGCTACAACCCGACCTTTATCAAAGTCGGAAACGTGATGGTACGCATTTCTCCTCCTCACACGAGGCATCACAACAACGTTTCACTAGGCAACGCCGGTCAACTGCTGTTTGTGTATGAGAAATCGGTTGGAAACCTTCCTCATGTCAGCACGTTGTAGGTGTCGCCACCGGCGCCAACCTTACGTGAATGCCCTGAAAAGCTAATCATTTGCAACCACAGCATCTTGTTGCTGTCGGTTAAATTTCGCGTCTGTAGCACGTCATCTTCGTGGTGTAGCAATTTTAATGGCCATTCCCGATAGAATTGTTCGGCGAAAGTCCCACTTTCGCGGATAAGAGTATCCGCGCGGATCAACTTCAACTATGACTGGCTTCGAATGTGTCAGATATAGAGCATTTCATGTAGCTCCGTGAATCGATCGTTCAACCGCATTGACTGCAGGGCGGGTATAATGAGGCACCGGCTCTGTTGGTTTTGGATGGAAATGTAGGCAAGGTAAGCTGTATCTGTAGAGAAGAAATATCTTAATAAATCTTTGAAAACCGAACTACATTTAAACAGAAACTCTTCCATGAGTGTGTTAGAGAACCTTTCCTTTTTTTTTTCTGGGGCATACACAATCAGCACTGACCACAGCAGTTTGATGTAGCTTGGTATCGCAGGTCAAGTACTTGCATGCCGATAGATTGTGTATTCGTTTTAATTTGCTTGGGCCGGCCGGTGTGGCCGTGCGGTTGAAGGCGCTTCAGTCTGGAACCGCGTGACCGCTACGGCCGCAGGTTCGAATCCTGCCTCGGGCTTGGATGTGTGTGATGTCCTTAGGTTAGTTAGGTTTAAGTAGTTCTAAGTTCTAGGGGACTGATGACCACAGCAGTTAAGTCCCATAGTGCTCAGAGCCATTTGAACCATTTTAATTTGCTTGGATGTGCTCTGGGATACAGAAACATGTGACGTTCCACACATATCCTTGGTACTGTCATTAAACATTGTCCAAACTTAAAGGCTCATCAGAAAAAGAAATTTTCTAGCAAGTGTCACAACAAATGTTTGTATTATGCCCACTCGTTTGTCGGAGAAATACAACCTTTAACGAACTGGAAATGACTCAGGTGCTGAAAAAATTTCAACAAGTCTCAGGAGAAAAGTCTAGAAATGTGCCACGGAAGGGGGCATGCTATGAAGACAAACGTCGAGGCAGTCCCACTGGTAGTGAGATAAAAATGAAGTTTAGTGGATAGAGCCAACGGCCTTGCCACTGTGGCAATGCCGGTTCGTGTCAGATCACCGAAGTTAAGTTCTGTCGGGCTTGGCTAGCACTTGGATGGGTGACCATCCGGTCTGCCAAGTGCTGTTGGGAAGTGGAGCGCCTTGTAAGGCAAACTGAGGAGCTATGTGATTTAGAAGTAGTGCCTCCCGTCTCGTAAACTGATATACGGCTGGGAGAGCAGTGTGCTGACCACATGCCCCTCCATATCCGCGTCCAGTGACGCCTTTTGGTTGAGGATGACACGGCGGCCGGTCGGTACAGTTGGGCATTCCAAGGCCTGTTCGGACGGAGTTTAGTTGGGGATATTGGGCTATTGACCACCAATGGCTATGAAGTAGTAGTGTAGTAGTGACCAGTCCTCTTGGCCACCAGTCACAGTCATCCTTCAGTACAATTGTGATGGTACTATTGTCTTGTCACCATCCAGAACACCACCACCTTACTTCTTCTGCAGTTTGCATTGCCCTCCAAGAAACGCACTTCCCTGATAACAATTCTCCAGTGTTGTGTGGTTATCAGTCGTTTTGTTGGAACTGTCCTGGTTGCAAGAGGGCATCTGTAGGGATCTGTACTTTGATTCATACAGATGTCGTCAGTAAATGGATTCCCCTTCGTACTTCGTTGGAGGCAACAGCCGTTTGTAACGTTTACCTACTTATAGTCCAGCCACATACTAATGTTGAATTGACTGCATTAATCCTCGTTTTCTCCTACTTGGGGACTTCAACGCACACCACCCCCTATGGGGGGGGGGGGGGAGGGGGGAGTGCCACTTCATCTGGTAGGGCCCTTCTAATTGACCAGCATCTCACCAACCATGATCTGTGCTTTCTCACGTACAAATTTCAGTGCTGCCCATGGCACCTTATCAGCTGTTGATCTTAAGGGTCTCTTCCCTTAATTTTGTGGCTTCAGTATATTCGTCACTGCATGACGACCACTTTCTGGTGATCCTGTTGTTTCCTTCCTGGTGCCAGACTCACTACCACATTAGACATTTCACTGAGCCAGTTGGCCATTGTATGCCTCTGCTGTTACATTCGCTGCCTACCTATCTGTTGGATTGTAGAGATGGGGTTGTGCAAGGCGTCTCATATGGATCATCTGCACAGCTATATCAGCTATTACCTATTCTATAGGTGCGCACCCCCCCTCCCCTCCATCGTCAGCCAGTGATGTAGGACCGAGTGGGGTGGCGCAGTGGTTAGACACTGGACGCGCAAGCGGGAGGACGACGGTTCAATCCCGCGTCCGGCCATCCTGATTTAGGTTTTCCGTGATTTCCCTAAATCACTCCAGGCAAATGCCGGGATGGTTCCTCTGAAAGGGCACGGCCGCCTTCCTTCCCTAATCCGATGAGACCGATGACCACGCTGTCTGGTCTCCTTCCCCAAACCAACCAGCCGGTGATGTGGTGTACCAAAGACATTGCAATAGCTATTCAGGATTGCTGACAATCCCTGCATTTATTCAAATGACATCCAAGCTCAAGCTTATCACTTTTAAGCGACTTTGTGCTAAGGCTCACTATCCAACCAAATATAGTAAGAAGGAATACTCGGGAGAGCTATGTCTCCTCCTTGGGGACGTGTGCCTCATCATCTCGGGCATGGGACAAGCTCCGTGATCTTAGAGGCTACCAGCTATAAACGGCTGTTCTGGGCCTTGTCCTACAGGGTCGTCTTTGTACTGTTTTGGTTCTTGCAGGACATTTTTCGACCCACTTCGTGATAGCATTACATTCTCTTCCCATCTGGCTACTGTTCTACTGTAGATGTGACTAGTTGAAGATGTCCCCTTATATTTCACTCCCTACCAAGCTCAGTCAGATACCATAGTTTTCTTATTCTTAAATATCTCAAAACAGTTACTGACCAATTACCCTGACCTACAGATTTCATCTGTAAGCTACTTGAGTGGATGATTGACCACAGATTATGCTGGATTAGTTGTAGAATTTTGGAACACGTATTATGTTAGAGTATAATGACTTTTCTGGAGACTAGAAATCTACTCTGTAGGAATCGGCATGGGTTTCGAAAAAGACGGTCGTGTGAAACCCAGCTCGCGCTATTCGTCCACGAGACTCAGAGGGCCATAGACACGGGTTCACAGATAGATGCCGTGTTTCTTGACTTCCGCAAGGCGTTAGATACAGTTCCCCACAGTCGTTTAATGAACAAAGTAAGAGCATATGGACTATCAGACCAATTTTGTGATTGGATTGAAGAGTTCCTAGATAACAGAACGCAGCATGTCATTCTCAGTGGAGAGAAGTCTTCCGAAGTAAGAGTGATTTCATGTGTACCACAGGGGAGTGTCGTAGGACCGTTGCTATTCACAGTATACATAAACGACCTTGTGGATGACATCAGAAGTTCACTGAGGCTTTTTGCGGATGATGCTGTGGTATATCGAGAAGTTGTAACAATGGAAAATTGTACTGAAATGCAGGAGGATCTGCAACGAATTAACGCATGGTGCTGGGAATGGCAATTGAATCTCAATGTAAGGAAGTGCAATGTGCTGCGAATACATAGAAAGATAGATCCCTTATCATTTAGCTACAAAATAGCAGGTCAGCAACTGGAAGCAGTTAATTCCATAAATTATCAGGGAGTACGCATTAGGAGTGATTTAAAATGGAATGATCATATAAAGTTGATCGTCGGTAAAGCAGATGCCAGACTAGGATTCATTGGAAGAATCCTAAGGAAATGCAATCCGAAAACAAAGGAAGTAGGTTACAGTACACTTGTTCGCCCACTGCTTGAATACTGCTCATCTGTGTGGGATCCGTACCAGATAGGGTTGATAGAAGAGAGAGAGAAGATCCAACGGAGAGCATCGCGCTTCGTTACAGGATCATTTAGTAATCGCGAGAGCGTTACGGAGATGATAAACTCCAGTGGAGGACTCTGCAGGAGAGACGCTCAGTAGATCGGTACGGGCTTTTGTTGAAGTTTCGAGAACATACCTTCACCGAGGAGTCAAGCAGTATATTGCTCCCTCCTATGTACGAGGGCAGTTCAATAAGTAATGCAACACATTTTTTTTCTGAAACAGGGGTTGTTTTATTCAGCATTGAAATACACCAGGTTATTCCCCAATCTTTTAGCTACACAACACTATTTTTCAACGTAATCTCCATTCAATGCTACGGCCTTACGCCACCTTGAAATGAGGGCCTGTATGCCTGCACGGTACCATTCCACTGGTCGATATCGGAGCCAACGTCGTACTGCATCAGTAACTTCTTCATCATCCGCGTAGTGCCTCCCACGGATTGCGTCCTTCATTGGGCCAAACATATGGAAATCCGACGGTGCGAGATCGGGGCTGTAGGGTGCATGAGGAAGAACAGTCCACTGAAGTTTTGTGAGCTCCTCTCGGGTGCGAAGACTTGTGTGAGGTCTTGCGTTGTCATGAAGAAGGAGAAGTTCGTTCAGATTTTTGTGCCTACGAACACGCTGAAGTCGTTTCTTCAATTTCTGAAGAGTAGCACAATACACTTCAGAGTTGATCGTTTGACCATGGGGAAGGACATCGAACAGAATAACCCCTTCAGCGTCCCAGAAGACTGTAACCATGACTACCGGCTGAGGGTATGGCTTTAAACTTTTTCTTGGTAGGGGAGTGGGTGTGACGCCACTCCATTGATTGCCGTTTTGTTTCAGGTTCGAAGTGATGAACCCATGTTTCATCGCCTGTAACAATCTTTGACAAGAAATTGTCACCCTCAGCCACATGACGAGCAAGCAATTCCGCACAGATGGTTGTCCTTTGCTCTTTATGGTGTTCGGTTAGACAACGAGGGACCCAGCGGGAACAAACCTTTGAATATCCCAACTGGTGAACAATTGTGACAACACTACCAACAGAGGTGTCAAGTTGAGCACTGAGTTGTTTGATGGTGATCCGTCGATCATCTCGAACGAGTGTGTTCGCACGCTCCGCCATTGCAGGAGTCACAGCTGTGCACGGCCGGCCCGCACGCGGGAGATCAGTCTTGCTTGACCTTGCGGCGATGATGACACACGCTTTGCCCAACGACTCACCGTGCTTTTGTCCACTGCCAGATCACCGTAGACATTCTGCAAGCGCCTATGAATATCTGAGATGCCCTGGTTTTCCACCAAAAGAAACTCGATCACTGCCCGTTGTTTGCAACGCACATCCGTTACAGACGCCATTTTAACAGCTTCGTACAGCGCTGCCACCTGTCGGAAGTCAATGAAACTATACGAGACGAAGCGGGAATGTTTTAAAATATTCCACAAGAAATTTCCGGTTTTTTCAACCAAAATTGGCCGAGGAAAAAAATGTGTTGCATTACTTATTGAACTGCCCTCGTATATCTCGCGAAGACACCATGAGGATAAAATCAGAGAGATTAGAGCCCACACAGAAGCATACCGACAATCCTTCTTTTCACGAACAATACGAGACTGGAATAGAAGGGAAAACCGATAGAGGTACTTAAGGTACTCTCCGCCACACACCGTCAGGTGGCTTGCGGAGTATGGATGTAGATGTAGATTCTAGGATCTCGGGGCTTTGTGTCCTATCATTGTGGTTCCAGCGAGGGTCGATCCACACCCATCCATCTCCTCAGGTTGGAAACAGCAGCCCGACAGGCTTTTCCTAAATGTGAACGCCTTGTTGCAGTCTTTCACCAGCATAAGGTGTACGACTCCACTTGGCGTCATCTCATTTTACTTACCCTCCATGACTGTAGCATCCGAGGACCTTCCCTACCGATTTTTATTCGTCAGTTTCTGCGCTACCAACTGTTCCAGGTTAGTCAGCACTTCATTCAGCTCACCATGGGTGCAAGAGAACGGGGACCTACTGGGCTCTGCATGGAGTGTCACTCTTTCCCTCATTGCCATCAACAGGCTAGTGACCTCTCTTGGTGCAGTGGTCACCTGCATTGTCAGCAATTTTTGCTTTTGATACAGCTCTGTTGGTAGCCTCAGCTGAACGCCAGCTCAAAGGTACAATTTGACAGGTTTTTGTATGGGCTCTTTATCATGGTTTCCAATTCTCTCCCACAAAAACGCAGATCATGCGTTTTTGCCATCGTACTGCAGTCCATCCTTACTCAGAACTGTACTTAGGTACACAGCACCTGGAAGTGGTAGCTCAGTCCCGTTTCTTGGGCCTCATTTTTGATAAAAAGCTGTCTAGGCTGCCCCACATTTATCACCTGAAGACTAGCTGCTTGCAAGAGCTTAACACTATCTGCTTCCTTGCCCTTTAGCGGTGTGGATCATGCTGCTCTGATCCATATTTACTGGGACCTGGTTTCATCATGGATTGACTATGGTTGCTAGAGTTTTGGCTTAGCGGTTCGTTCAGCTTTGAAACTGTTAGGCCCTGTCCACTATCGTGCCATGTTTCTGGCCACTGGTGCCTTTGACTAATCCTGTAGGAAGTCTCCTTGGTGAAGCAGAGAGCTTCCCTCTTCAGGCTCGATGGTACCAGTGCTGGACTCCTGAGCAGCGTCCATTCAACAATTTCCTGATCATTCCACTTATCCCATTGTCTTTGCATATAAGTGGTATTGTCATCCTGATTTTCAGCTTCGGGTGGAATTACCAGTAGAAGTGTAATTTGCTTTCTTTGGCCAAGATCTCTATCTCCCCTCTCAGCACTGTGCTTCCCTATGTTTTCTTACATACTCCCCCTTAGATTGTGCCCACGCCATGGATTAGGACTGGTCTCTTCCAAGGTCCTGAAGTGAAGTGTCACCCTATGACCTTCCAGTGTCTGTTATGTCCAGTTCTTCAGGAGTTCCATGGTGCCACAAACTTTCCACCAATAGCTCTACTATTCATCCAGTGGGATATATTTTTATACATTCTGCCAGTATGAAACGCCATTCACTGCCAGAAAAATGAATTGTTTTTATGGCAGAGCTGACAGTTGTTAGCAGAACCCTCCATTTCATTAAATGTGCCTCCCTTAACTCTGTTTCAATGTGTACTGAGTCAGTGAGCAGTCTCCAGCCTGTTGACCTGTGTTATTCTTGCAACCCTTGGGTCTCTGCTATTCATGACCTCGCTGACGTTAGTCATACTTCCTGCTTAATTGTATTCCTCTGGGTCCCAATTCATATGGGCATCGGGGAATGAACTGGCAGACTGTTTGATTAGAGGAGCTGGTACTCAGTGTTCATCGTACTGATCCCAGATATGGAATCTCTGCTTGCTCAGAAATGGAACGACTTCTCATGGGCTACTCCCCCACCTAATACGCTATAAACAATCAAGGAAACTACTGCAGCATGGCGCCTTTTGTTCCGCTTCTCCTGGAAGGAATATGCAGTCATATGTCATGTACACATCAGTGATACTAGATGAACCCATAGTTTTCTTTTGTGTTACGAACAGCCATCACCGCACTGTTGTTGTGGAGCCTTACAGATAGGTCATATCTTGGCGGAAAGCCTCCCTCCTTTTGCCCCTCCATGCTAAGTATGGACTTGCGGACTCTTTGCCTCTAATTAGTGGACAGTTCATGAGTAGTTGAACTGGTTATCAGTTTTTTCTCTGCAAGTGGTTTTTATTCTGGTGTAAGGTTTTAATCTACCTCCAAAGCAGGGGCAGGGTGGTTGGTGATGGAGTTTCACCTGCTATATGCTAGGTCTGGAGAGCCCAGACCTTACCTCCTTGACCACGGTACTCTTTCATCCCGCGTTTACTATGTTTTAATCGCTTTTAGATTCGGTTTGTCTCCTTTGTGCCTTACCCAGTTTTCTATTCTGGGTGTCTCACTTTGGTGAATAGTGTATGATCTTGACTGTAATGGATCAGGGATGGGACTGCTGTGGGCGAGACATTACCTATCACATGCAGAGCCCTGGTGCCACCAAGCTGCTGACTTCTTGATCTCCTTCATATTGAGCTTATTGTTGATGGTACAACAGATGCCCATTACATTTTTAGCGTTCTCACTTTCAGTGTTATGAACCGCTACTATATCAGAAAACGATGTCTTTGGGTGTCTTTACTTCTGGATGAACTACTTTCGGGCCGAGGGACTGATGACGTTTGACGTTGTGGTGTCCCTGACTACTGCGCCCCCCCCCCCCCCCCCCCCGAAATTTACCAACCATCATAGTTGTTCCATGTCCAATTTTTGCAGACAGTGAACGCTTTGCAGTCCTAGTCTCACATCTCTGCTACTATGGCATGTCCACAGGATTTGTGCTACAGTGACCATTACCTAATCATTTTATTGAGTACTCTATTCGAGACCCACTGATGCTTTACCTAGTGAAAAGCCAATTGGTACGCTTACTCTCAAAGCTTTCGTCACGGTTGATCAAGTAAAGGATGCTGACGATATAATTCAAGAAACAATGAGTGTGATTGACCATACAGCACATAATGCGATATGCTGTATTGTAGTGATGTCAAGAAAGAGCGGAGACCATCAGAAACAAAGAGCATTCAACAATGAAGATGACGTCCCTCAGCTAATATTTTAATTTTCTGAAAATCTAAGAGCTCAAGCACGTTATTTAATCAAACAATGGAAACGAAGTTGGAAATAGTGCATTGCTTCAATGACTACACGTACTGGGTGATCAAAAAGTCAGTATAAATTTGAAAACTGAATAAATCACGGAATAATGTAGATAGAGAGGTACAAATTGACACACATCCTTGGAATGACATGGAGTTTTATTAGAACAAAAAAACAGAAAACTTCGAAAATGTCCGACAGATGGCGCTTCATCTGATCAGAATAGCAATAATTAGCATAACAAAGTAAGACAAAGCAGAGATGATGCTCTTTACAGGAAGTGCTCAATATGTCCACCATCATTCCTCAACAATAGCTGTAGTCGAGGAATAATGCCGTAAACAGCACTGTAAAGCATGTTTGGAGTTATGGTGAGGCATTGGTGTCGGATGTCGTCTTTCAGCATCCCTAGAGATGTCGGTCGATCATGATACACTTGCAACTTCAGGTAACCCCAAAGCCAATAATCGCACGGACTGAGGTCTGGGAACCTAGGAGGCCAAGCATGACGAAAGTGGCGGCTGAGCACATGATCATCACCAAATGTCGCGCGCAAGAGATCTTTCATGCATCTAGCAATACTTCGTTTTTTTCTGATAAAACCCCATGTCATTCCAAGCATGTGTGTCAATTTTTACCTCTATCTACATTATTCCGTGGCTTATTAAGTTTTCAAATTTATACTGACTTTTTGATCACCCGGTACACTGATCAGCCAAAACTTTATGGCCACCTACCTAATAGCGGTATGTCCATCTTCGGGATGGAGAACAGCTTCGACACATTGTGGCGTGGAGGTAATGAGGCCCTTGTAGGTTCCTGGAGGGAGCTGGTACCACATCTGCACACACAAGTTACCCAATTCCCGTAAACCTAGGGAAGGGGAGTGCACATCCCTGACGACACGTTCAGTCACTTCCAAGATATGTCTGATTGGGTTCAGATGTGGCGAGTTGCAGGGTCAGCATATCAACATGAAATCACCACCATGTTACTCTCATCACACGTTTGGTCTTGTCACGTGGCGCATTATCTTATTGAAAAAAGCTACTGACGTCGGGAAATATGATCGTCATAAAGGGGTGTACGTGGACAGCAACCAAAGTAAAATACTCCTTGGCCGTCACAGTGCCTTGCTCGAGCTCAACTGGACCCATGAATGCTGACGTGTATGTTCTCCAGGGCATAATGGAGCTGCCACCACCTTGACTCCGTCCTGCAGTATGAGTGTTGAGGAGCTGTTCCCTTGGAAGACAACAGGTTCAGGCCCTCTCATCGACATGGTGAAGGTGTAGTGATTCATCAGACCATGCAGTGCTCTGCCACAGCGCCAACGTCCAGTGCCGATGGTCTCGTGCCCATTTCAGTCGTAGTGCCCGATGTCATGGTGTTAACATTAGCACATACAAGGTGCATTCAAGTTCTAAGGCCTCAGATTTTTTTTCTCCGGACTGGAAAGAGATAGAAACATGCGCATTGTTTTAAAATGAGGCCGCGTTCACTGTCAATACGTCCCAGAGATGGCAGCACCGTACGGCAAATTGAATTTTACCATCAACGGCGAGAATGAGAACTGTTTTAAATACTTAAAATGGCGACGTTTTCCTTACTTGAACAGTGTGCAATCATTCGTTTTCTGAATTTACGTGGTGTGAAACCAATTGAAATTCATCGACCGTTGAAGGAGACATGTGATGATGGAGTTATAGATGTGTCGAAAGTGCGTTCCTGGGTGCGACATTTTAATGAAGGCAGAACATCGTGTGACAACAAACCGAAACAACCTCGGGCTTGCACAAGCCGGTCTGACAACATGATCGGGGAAGTGGACAGAATTGTTTTGTGGGATCGCCGAATGACTGTTGAACAGATCGCCTCCAGAGTTGGCATTTCTGTGGGTTCTGTGCACACAATCCTGCATGACGACCTGAAAATGCGAAGTGTGATCCAGGTGGGTGCCACGAATGCTGACGGACGACCACATGGCTGCTCGGGTGGCATGTTGCCAAGCAGTGTTGACGCGCAACGACAGCGTGAATGGGACTTTCTTTTCGTCGGTTGTGACAATGGACGAGACGTGGATGCCATTTTTCAATCCAGAAACAAATAGCCAGTCAGCTCAATGGAAGCACACAGATTCACCGCCACCAAAAAATTTCAAGTAACCGCCAGTGCTGAAAAAATGGTGTCCATGTTCTGGGACAGCGAGGGCGTAATCCTTACCCATTGCGTTCCAAAGGGCACTACGGTAACAGGTGCATCCTACGAAAATGTTTTGAAGAACAAATTCCTTCCTGCACTGCAACAAAAACGTCCGGGAAGGGCTGCGCGTGTGCTGTTTCACCAAGACAACGCACCCGTACATCGAGCTAACGTTACGCAACAGTTTCTTCGTGATAAAAACTTTGGAGTGATTCCTCATGCTCCCTACTCACCTGACCTGGCTCCTAGTGACTTTTGGCTTTTTCCAACAATGAAAGACACTCTCCGTGGCCGCATATTCACCAGCCGTGCTGCTATTGCCTCAGCGATTTTCCAGTGGTCAAGACTCCTAAAGAAGCCTTCGCCGCTGCCATGGAATCATGGCGTCAGCGTTGTGAAAAATGTGTACGTCTACAGGGCGATTACGTCGAGAAGTAACGCCAGTTTCATCGATTTCGGGTGAGTAGTTAATTAGAAAAAAAAATCGGAGGCCTTAGAACTTGAATGCACCTCGTATATGTGTTGTTGACTGCCGAGGCCAATCGTTAGGAGTGTTCGGTGCACTGTGTGTTCTGACACACTTGTTCTGTGCCCAGCATTGAAGTTTGATGTTAGTTCGCGCCCCCCCCCCCCCCCCCCCCCCCCGCGCCCCTGTCCCGGGGTTGGGTTGTTTTGGGGTAGGAGACAAGACAGCGAGGTCATCGGTCTCATCGGATTAGGGAAGGACGAGGAAGGAAGCCGGCCGTGCCCTTTCAAAGGAACCATCCCGGTGTCTGCTTGGAGCGATTTAGGGAAAACGGAAAACCTAAACCAGGATGGCCGGACGCGGGATTAAACCGTCGTCCTCCCGAATGAGTACAGTGTGCTAACCACTGCGCCACCTCGCTCGGTCCCCTGTCCTGTATTACCAGTATGCCTAGCATACGACGTTTGACATCTGTAATAAGGGGAGGCCGCCCAGCACCACGAGGTCTGGACACAGTTTCACCTTGGTTTCGCCACGTGTTGAAGACACCGCAGCACTCCTCGTACCGAGCCTCCAGACCGTTACAATCTGCTCTCGGTCAAATTCAGATTGTGTGCCTTCCGTATCTACACACGAACAGCACGCTCACTGATACTGAATGCACCGTGCGTGTGTCTGACTAGCAGTCATTTCTCGCCAAGTGACACTGCTATCGCCCGGACGGTTTATATCGATAGGTCACTGATCATAATGTTCTGGCTGATCAGTGTACAGCGCGAAAGTGTGGAAAAAACTGCGACACATCAACGGAAATCCTTAGTTTTAGACCGAGGACATCGCTGAATTATTGATGTACTATACGGAACTGTCAGCGTCAGACAAGTTCCATCCTGTTTTTACTAGACATCATTTTTAAGAAAAAATGACAATTTATCGTTTAACATTCGACAGATACACCTATGACGCCCTGTGTACAGACTGGATATTACAGTGCACTAGCAAGATACCTCCCTAGGCTCAGATACCACACAAAACCATGTATTTCACCAATAAGGTACTATAACAAAGTACACTGGATTTTTAACAAGATTTACCTAGTTTTTCCTACTTAGTGGACGGAAAGTATTATTGTACCTTGTGGTGGTGGTGGTGGTGGTGGTGGTGGTGGTGGTGGTGGTGGTGGTGGTGACACCACATGTTAAACACGTTACTTTTTTGACACTTCCAAAGTAACCTCCGACTTTTATTAAACATCTTTCTCATAGACATTTAAGTTAGTTCGTACTAAACTTGGCAATCAACATAAATACCACATTGATCCATAAGGTTAATTTTTGAGTGCTACCCTTTTCACAGTTCAGATAAACGAAATTGATAAATGTATTGTCGGTCTTACATGTCGACGGCAGCTATTTGTGCTATAGTTGGACGTTATTATGGTCACGAAAATGCCATCTTGTTAGGACCATTCAGAAGACGTCCCTGAGCTTAAAATAGCTATAATTTTTTCGCCTACAAAATCGTGGGTGCTGCACTTCTAGAGAATTTGATCTACCCACTCACAGCCTGCATGCCTGGCTATCCAATAGCTGGAAGCTTTTGGGAACTGCTGTTACAAAACCAACGTGGTTACCACACATAAAGCAGCTCAGGGGAACCTGCATGTGTACATTACTCTTAATACATCTTTGTAAACACTTGGGTATTGATGTTACAGTAAAATTTTCCGGTCATTGTTTTTAACCCTACTAAACCACAGGTGTGTTGCTTTGTGGTCAGAAGCTGCCTTTGTTTTGGCCTTCCAGACCCTGAGCACATCACTGAAGTCTAACTTATGACTTATCCTTTCCGCACTATACCTATCGTTATTTGATCTTCAGAGATACATCGCCAAAATCTGTTAACTACTCGTGTAAGATTTGAGGCTATAAAATCATTATTACACTGCGCTCTTCGTGAATTGTTTGGAAAAAAATGAGACCAGCAAAGGTTAGGCTAGAAGAGAAGTAATGGCCAGTTTTTTCTCTGGCGATAACTTACCCCCCCGTCACCCCTGCCCCACAGATGAGAAGACACCTTGGTGTTCGTCTCGACGTAGGTTGAGAAGTGTCCTCCGGTGTGGTATAAAGGATTACACGGACTCTTAATTCTTTGCAATAGGTTATATTTGGTACTCGACTACCACGCAGCCTTTACTCTGATACACACTGGTGGCGCAAAGGACAATGAGTCTGCTATGCGTTTCATCGACAAAAACGTTCATAAACAACACTCCTGTCCCTCTTTATGCGGTGTCTACACCGCTAAATTAGTGCCAATGCACAGACCTCATACACTTGCATCAAACTGACAAATATTTTCCTGTTCAGACTCCTTCCGTAGTTTGAAGTTAAAGCGTATAGTTCCTCGTTTTCACCGTAGACGGACCAGTAGGGCCAAGAGTTGAGAAAAACCTGGGTATTTTTTTTTTTTAAGAAATGCAGTGGATAAAATTGCGTTTTTGTGTGTTTTATTGATTTTTTGTATTGGCGATTAAATAGTTCTATTTGATATAGATATTTGACGTCTGTTCTGTCTGAACAATGCCTGTAGGTGGCTGAATACCTGATTTCTCTTGATAATGAGATAATGTTAAATTCCTATGATTAATCTACTCAAAACACTAACGCATTCATATAACTTCCATATTAGTGCCTCTTTCCTTGCCAGCACTGCATCCATTGAGAAAATCTTCTCCACGTATGGGCTTATTTCTTCAAAATTGAGAAGTAATTTAGGAGCGAAAAGAGCCGAGAAGTTAGTGGATATCTACAGATTATTGGATGCTACTAAAAAGAAGTAAAATGTACTTCAGTTACATGGTTGGTTGATTTGGGGGGGGGGGGGGGGCAAACAGAGAGGTCATCCGTCCCATCGGATTAGTGAATGATGAATGATGAGGAAAGATGTCGACCGTGCCCTTTCGAAGGAACCATTTGCCTGAAGCGATTTAGGAAAATCACGGAAAACCTAAATCAGGATAGTCGGACACGGGTTTAAACCGTCGTCCTCCGAAATGCGAATCCAGTGTGCTAACCACTGCGCCGCCTCGCCCCGTTGTACTTTAGTCACGTTGAGTCTAAATCAAGTTATAGGTTTTTGTTTTTTCTCCAGTAAGTGTAAATGTTACTTAGTTGTGTCTCTTATGTTGCAAGAAAAGTCAAAACACGGTATTAATAAAATAAATTTTTCTAAATAGATGTGGCTTTTTTTAAATTGTGGAAGGCTAACTATGTAGCATTCTGCATGCTAATTAAATCTTCGTAATTAAGTATAGTTGGGTTTTGGCATTTCCTTGGAATGGGTTTTTAGAAACGCCAGTTGGTTGGGTTAAAGTAAAACACTGATCAGGCCCTCCGTGTCATCTGCCAATGGCATCATCGGATATGGAGGATATTTGGTCAGCACACCGCTTTCCCTGTCGTTGTGGGGTTTCTTGACTTTCGAACCGCTACTGATGGGTCGAGTAGCTCCTCAGTTGTGGCGAGACTGAGTGTGCCCCGTACCAGTCTTCCCTCAAAGGAGAAGTCCCTGGTATTATGTGCTGGGAATCGAACCTGTGTCCCGCGTATGCTGTAGTTTCAAAGGCCGATTTAAAATTCCACGTAGGCGTAACCTTTGATCTTTGTCATTCATGAACTTCTATACAGCCTCAGAAATACACGAATCTCTGTGGTCCTCTTGACGCCGAGGCACGTATGCATCACGGGCAATGCCCGTCCTAATAAGTTAAGGAAAGTTCTACTTTGGACCTGCTGCCAGCACAAACTGACACCATATCTTCAAATATACGGAAGTAAAACCACCATCCGCCATTTATGTGGCAGCGTTAGAGCTCTTCATCAGACAACATCCATATTACTCTCCTAACTTGTGGCTCGTCGATTGTGAGAGTAAAAGGACTAATAACCATGCTGTTCAGCCCCTTGAACACCTCTGTCGTCGTCGGCGTCGTCATACACGCACGGATTTCTCCTTCCCTACCCCACCAAACAACACCCTCTTCGATGTAGTACGACCCAGTAAATATCTTTGCATGTAGGCAACAATAGTGAGGAGAATGTGACCTGCCTGCCGCCCTGTCATTCACGGTCCAGTGACATTGTGAATACCGCGCCTATATTAGACGTCAACGTGGAAGAATCATTCAGACTGTAGGTGGCAGCACTAGCGGTGGAGGGTGTATAAAGTGTTCCGGGGGGGGGGGGGGGGGAGGGGGTGCGGAAGACAGTGGAGTCAATGTCTTAATGCTGAATCGGAGCGATTTATCTGACGTCCAGAACGACGTGACCATCGGCTTCAGGGCCAAGGGTGGAAACATTTCCGAAACGGCGAAGCTTGTAAACTGTTCGCGGGCCGCCATGGTTAAAGTACACCGTGCTCAGCAAAATGGCGCTATCCAAAATCGACGCAGGGGCACCTGTGATGCACCACTGGCAATAGATGACAGGGTTGAGAGACGGCTGCAAAGATGCGTACGGGCGAACAAATGTGAAATTGTTGACCAGTTGAACGCCGAACAAAAGGGCTATCAACAATGTGCATGGCAAAAGCTGTTGGGGCTCATGCGTCCTCAAGAGGTTGGGGGGAGGGAGGGCGCCATTTACTCCCTCCTGGAATGATGGATACAGACTTCTTCTTTACAGAATTCTGACGCATTTCTAAAGCTGTTTGTTTTCGATAATACTACTACAAAATATAAAATAGCTGAGTGGAACGGTGAAAACTGTAGCTTTAGAAAGCACCATTAACTAGGATTTGTGTATACCACTTCCATGGCACTGGACGGTTTTGTCGCTGTTCTGCACTCCTGGCGGATGCGGGCCTTCACAGAACGTAGCGAATATGGAGTCGTCAATCCATCTTTTGTCGCTTCCTAGCACAACCGTTATCGAGTTGCGGAAAGGGACCGTTTAAAGACCGACCACATAGTAAAAGTTTCGGCAATTATCTGCCTGAAATCCGTTCCCCATTCATTAAAGAATTCGTCTCTTTGTCCTGCTGAACAACTTAATCAAAACAGAAATAGTTTGTTTAGACGGTCTTGAACAGTTGTAAAAAAGGTCTCTGTTGCTCCATCGTGGCTGCGGGAGAGCGGCAGTCAGATATTTACCGAAGAAAAATCACTAAATAACCGTATGTTGTCAGAAGTTATTTTATTTACACGACCGGTTTCGGCATATCGTTAATGCCATCTTCAGGCTCCTATGCACCCCATGTATAGAGAATGAAATACATCGTGGCATTCATCGCCGGAGCCGCCAATACCTGGATTCCGTGAACTTTTTGTGTGGTGTGTACTTCAAAGACTTCACGACAAGACCCTCCCCCTCAATGAAAAAAAATCACAATTAAGGTATTGATGGCTCCTGTTTTCCATGCATCAATGTATTTGATTATCTGTACGTGATGAGTATAAGTATCTGAAGATGACATTGAAATGCCGAAGCTGATCGTGTAAATAAAATAATTTAAGATTTTGATGATTTTTCTTTGGTAGTTAAGTGGTAATAAAAATTAGGAACTAAATCATACCATGTACCGCTCTACTTTTTACTATCAATTTCGTTCAAAATCAGGTCATATGTACCAAAGGTGAACAACTATGTATATCTGCTTGTTACGTGGTCGTTCTCCTTTGAAACCTATGATTCGATGATACTCAAATTGTGACCGAAATTGGTTATCAAAATAAAGATACAAGTACGGCTGTGTTGCCTGCTAAAGTTCTTAAGCTTAATCACAAAACTAGTATACAATTGCCTGTATACAAAAATCCATCATGGCTCCCAGTATTAAAAAAAATAGTTGGCGCGAGTGCTTTAAAATAAGTCAGTAGACATGACTATTTGCTGTTGCGCAGCTACTCCGCCCTGCCACGGTTCGTGCGGCTCCCCCCACCCCCGTCGGGGGTTAGAGGCCTCCCTTGTGTGTGTGTGTGTGTGTGTGTGTGTGTGTGTGTGTGTGTGTGTGTGTGTGTGTGTGTGTCCTTAGTGTTAGTTAAAGTTAGATTAAGTAGTGTGTAAGCCTAGGGACCGATGACCTTAGCAGTTTGCTCCCATAGGAACTTACCACCACCACCATGAGGAGTTCATGAGCAAAGAAAAATATTACAGATGACATCAAAGTTGAGTGGCTATTTTTTTCTGTTGATTTTCTATTTCTCCAGTTTCAGGCGCATTAATCAGTGACAGTATTGCCTGGTTACTTTCTTTGATACATAACAAGATTTCTTCAATGTCAGATTTTCAGTATTCAGTATCAAGCCAGAACAATTCGTATATTAACAGGCTGAATACGCTGCATGTAATCATGTGAAATTTCAATGAATTACAAACATCAGCTGTGTACGGGAAGTTGATAGAAATTAACGGGGAGAGTTGAAAATGTGTGCCCAAGTGGGATTCGAACATGGGATCTCCTACTCACTAGCCAGGCGCTCTAACCCCTAAGCCATCGAGGAGACAAGAGTTAGCGCGGCTGCGCGGATTTATCCCAAGCACCCCCCCCCCCCCCCCCAGCAGACCCGCATTCTCCATATATTCAACACACTACGAAAGTAGTGTTCCCTGCCCATTAATCTCAATGCTGCTGGCAAGGCCTATTCCCGCTTGTGTTCGAGCGTGTGTGTGTGTGTGCATCCGCACAGAAATGATTCTTGGCTTGTTTTTGCCTTAATTATATGTGTATGTCCGAAAGAAGACACAATACACATGTAATCACGTTGTGGTTGAACTTTCATTTTGTCCATGTTTGCCGCCTTATATACAAACTTCTGTTGCACAATCACGTACAGTCCATAACTGAGACGATATGTTCCTTGTTTTTAAAGAATATGTTGCCAAAATGTACAGTCTTGGACAAAACCAGCGAGACCCCTCGCCTTTTCGTTATGCTGATCCGCACAGCTTTAAAGTATGCTACACAGCATAACAGGCAAGGAGACGAAATGCTACCAACATACTATGCGCAGGCGTGAAATTGAAAAATATCCGAACTATGTCAGACTTTTCTCAATCATGTGTAAGACTATATTAATACTGATTAGTGTGTTAAACACAACACGTAAATATAAGATATAAATGAAAGAAGAAAGCTAATTAGTATTAACTGTACTAATAAAAATGAATTTCAGCTTCTCGAGATAACATAACTGTTTTAGTAATACAAAGTACCCCATATCGTTACGAATTAGGAAAATAATATGCGCATTCGGCCGCGAAACTGTCTGTGTAAACGTTCAGACCAGTCATACTGGATTACCGTTGCTGACCTACCAGGAAGGTGTGCAAATTTAGCAATGCGTGAAGATTCATAACGAAATTCAGTTAAAAAATCATTCAGTGCCACACTTAAGTCAATTCATATTGATATCCACAGGGCGCCGGTACAGAATAAAGGTAGCAATAAAACGTATTGGGGGCGCGATAATTTCTTAAAATTTCTGTAGTCAATCTGTCTCCATCGAGATTAGAACCGAAAACAAATCAGACCTCTCTTGCAGTATCACACACCTTTCACTACGCTAGCAGACAACCCAGGCAAACAGCCATGTATTATTACCCCAGACACAAATAAGTCGGCAATTTCGCAATGAAAATGGCAAAATGATCTGCAGTTTCTGTTACATAGAACTTTCTAATTGTAGTGTTTACCAGAACTTTCAGCAAATTGTGTGAAACGGGTATTCTTCAAAGTTCCCGTTTTTCTTTTGAACATGTAGTTAAACAACCTGTGCAGGAACAGCAGCACAGTGTTGCATTGGAGCGACATAGTCCTACTACTAGCACACGGCGACTTTGTCCACGTCTGAAGTCCGCAGCTCGTGGTCTAGTGGGTAGCGCTGCTGCTTCTGGATCACGGGGTCTCGGATTAGATTCCTTACCGCGTGTAACCCACATGTTGGTGTACGCGTACGTGGAAAAAGTGTTTGCGCAGCAATCATAGACATAATTTAACCGAGGCGTAATAAGGGGAACCAGTCCGCATTCGCCAAGGCGGATGGAAAACCGCCTTAAAACCCATCCACAGACTGGCCGGCACACCGGATCTCGACACTAATCCGCCGGGCGGATTCGTGCCGGGGAGCGGCACGCCTTCCCGCCCGGAAAGCAGTGCGTTAGGCCGCACGGCTAACCGGGTGGGCTATACAGAAAACAAAAATTTACCTTAAATGTGTTCTCTCGGAAACCATTCGGATTAGGGTATACGTCCATATGAAACTCCTTGCTTCAAATGATGTCTATCATGTCCCTGAATACTGAACATTCCTCCTTGGACGCCCTGTAGATAAGGCAATGTGCTTCTACATTGGGGAAACAGTTCTTTTTGCTGTAATACCCAAACATGTTTTGGAGATACAAATGATAAACAGGAGTTAAGTAATAGTTGTACTGCAAATGTCAGACGGTTATATGAACATAGGCATTGAACACTAAGATATATATTTTTCCTGTCAGTATTCTTTAATAATTTTATTGATGTAAATACCATATCTCAAACTACTATGTATATGGTGCAAAAATTCCGTGTGTTATTTGACAGAATAAATGAACCCACTGAAGATGGAAAAACGTGTTTGGACATTAAAACAAGAATTGTTCGTTAAATGCAAAACATAATTTCCACATTATATACGCAGCATTTAATCATGAGGCTGAAAATACAGATCATTAAATGAGAAAGGATGTATTCATATTAATATCAAATTATTTGCTTTGATTATATGCGTGCCTTTTGAGATGCAGTAAGTCTGCAGTACATAGTGTCAAATTCACAGGGCAAGGCTTCTTTTCAGACTCATAAAATCAGTAGTATAAAAAAATTGTAGTTTTAGAATATTGCCCTCTCTTAAATAAATATTATCCGAATGAATTATTTGCACGATTTCTTCATGGCCATGTAATTCGTATGAAGACGACGGAGCAGCTTGGTGCAGTGGTGACGGCAGTGGATACGTATTCGGGAGAGGTAGAGCTGTAATTCTCGTGGAGTGGTCCAGATTAGTGATTAGTAGTTTCTCTACATCACCCAGTGCGAATGCAGTGTGTGTGCCATTGGAAAGGGCATGCCTGATTTCATCTCTCATCCTTCTTCAGGTTGAACTCGTATTCCATCCTTAATGATAACGATGTTGAATTGTAGTTCTTCTTTCCTTTCAAGAAGAGGGTCTATTATCTCACAGTCAGACTGCTGCATACGAATTCGTATTCTTTGTATCACTAAAAAATACATTTGACCTTCCTGGTACCGTCAAATGTGATACGTGCTTGTGGTAGCAGCCCACGTCTGCTTAGATCAACCCTGTGTACGACAGCAGCCGGTAGAAATATCCACTTCATAATTTTGGAAAAATTGACTCAGAGGCTATCTCTGTGCATTTAAATACAAATGAAAATATTCGAGGTTGATTCCTTGGTCGCTCCAAATTTTTTTTTCTTGCAAAGTTGAATGAAAAATGCTAATTTGCGCCCTGATAATTTGTACGATCTGGAAAGGTATCCCCATTAGACAGTTTTCCCCCGAGACGACCTTCAACTGTCGGTATCCCTAGAACTACCTTGGCAAGCAACTTCAGATGTTGCAGAAAGACGGGCATATCACCTCCAGTAGACAACATTAATTAAAGCATCCTGCTGTTGGAACCGACCTTCCGGCTGGGGACAGCTTTACATGAGAATGTTTCACTGTCGTTCTCGGTCAAAGAAGGCCCTGTTCCTTTGGGAAATAAGATAACATTGGAGTTCAGGACATGATCTGGCGGTTGCTATAGCCAAGAAGGCTTCTCAGAAACAGTCCAGTAGCCTATTACACCAGTTTCGTAAGCACAATAGATTTCTAAACGGTCGAATGGGACAAGTTTAGATTGGAACAGACCAATGGCCGCGACCCACGTAGGTGGGTTGCTGTTGTCTTCAGCCATTACACTGAAGGAAGGAAGATCATGGATTAACGTCCCATGACAACGGGCTCATTAAAAACGGAGCAGAAGCTCGGTTTGTTTTTGTTGAGGATGGGGAAGGAAATCGGTCGTGCCCTTTCAAAGGAACCGTTCCGGAATTTGCCTGCAGCGATTTAGGGAAATAAGGAAAACCTAAATCTGGGTGGCCGGGTCTGAATTTGAACTGCTGTCCTCCCGAATGGAGTCCAGTGTGCTAACCAGTGAGCCACCCCGCTCGGTTTGAGTATAGGAGATAGTTGGGTGGCACGTGACTTCCCTGCTTTATGAGGTCAGAAAGTGGTACTTCGTGTCTTAATGTAAAAAAATCATGTAACACCTTCTTCATACGCTGACTAAAAGTAGTCCTGATTAATTTGAATAGCCGCCAGATGCCTCAACTGACGACTAGAAAAACAGTCTAGGTTATTTCAGGTCTCTATTGTAACAATAGTCCTTTAAATGATGGCGTCCTAAAGTTGCGACGGAGTTGTTGATACACATTGCTTGTTTATGCAAGCTATGTTGTCTGTTTTTTTAATCCCCCAATTATTTATCTGTAACCTTGCATTATATTTTTTACATTTTGATTTTGTTAGTTACGTCGGTTTTTAAGGAGTTTGTCTCTGTTTTTAACTACAATCACCAACGTATGTTCGATGTAGGAGTAGCAGGACTTAATGCTGGTAATTGTAGTTCCCTTTCCCAGTATTTACTCAGCATGACGAGCGGAAGTATTGGCGTCAAGTTGCTGACCAGACAGTGTGCCACGTATTAAATCTCATTTCCGGAGTTTTCATGAGATGATAATCTGTCAATTAAATGTAGCTCATCAGCGCCCTTCCCCACCGCCCCTTAGCCCACAGCTTTATCCTCTCCCTCCCCCCCCCCCCCCTCTATAGAACCAATCATGTTGGGTGTTTCATTCTCCCTTTCATTTTCGCAATTGTATGAGACTGCAAATAGGCAGTCTGTACCGATGTTACAGATGGAGAAAGGCGTATGAAAATAGCCCATTACTGAGTCATGAGACGGCATAACGTTACATCGTGGAAAAAAAATAGAACCCAGGCACAGCCGGTTGATTCTGAGAATAGTATTTACCACTTAATCATCTCTTATGTAGAAATAAAGGATAACATCAGCATTTGTTATCCTCTGAATTACTTAATAGCATCTCTTTCCGTTTTTTTTTGCATGTCAAGAGATGAAATTGTGCCATGAGAGCCGGCGTGTTGCTAACCCAGTATTTTTTAACGTTGGCGTGAAATATATTTGTATTTTACATGGTGTAGCACGTGTATTGAATTGACGAATGAAACAGTAGAACAGTGCACTGAAAAAGCAGCCTTACGTTTAGACTCTAGGAAATGCGTGTTGCCTAACTATATCTTCTTTGGATGGCAGTTTTTTTCCTGGGACGCCTGTGTGGTACACAGATCTCTCGGCCGCTAATTTCGGCTTTCGGGACAGAAGTAACTGATTTTGTATAAAGCGGCTCCTCACTTCTCACGCTTCTGATTCGAACCTGTAGCATTGGTGGGTCCGCATGTCGAAGATGATGATAGTTCACTTGCGGAGGTAGAACCACAGTTATATAAATTCATTGTTGTATAACGTATTTAAGGTTGGTATGTTACATGTTGTTAAGACTTTAAGATGTGACTAATGCTGTGTGTGCTAACGTGCAATTTGAATTCTAGGTGTGGCACAAGCTCTGCTTCAAATGCCAAGTCTGCAACATGACGCTCAGCATGAAGACGTACAAAGGCTTCAACAAGCAGCCTTACTGCGAAGCGTAAGTGTTCACACGATTCACTGTTTTTTGATATAAGGCTTGTATAAGATACAGGTCAGTCATGATTTTTTCCATTTACAGCGAGATAAAGGACCAGTCTTTGTAAGACTTAAATTTTGTTTTTGCAAGTTATTTCGTATTAAAATAGTTCTATTAATTTTTATAAGCTGAAACTATTACTTTGACTAGTTTTCTTCATTAACTATCTTACCTGCTGTGTCTCGCCACCACAGATCTCCTATCGCCGATGAGTACACTGTTATCTATAGTGTGGATCTAAGACTATACGTTCAGTCCGCGTCATTCAGACGTGAATATGTGATTGTTGATATCTTTCAGAGATTGGTAGCTTTCGTGAGTGCAGCAGAGCATCGAAGTACAGGTTTCGTTTTTCATAACAAACGATTTAAACGTGAATTTCCTCTGTGGTCTTTAGTTTAAATTCCCTGTGTGTGTGTGTGTGTGTGTGTGTGTGTGTGTGTGTGTGTGTGTGTGTGTTTATTTAGCGAGCACAGTTCCGCGTTTTAATTACATAGTATTTTTGGATATAACTCTTGGAGCCTGTAACGAGAACACTTACTCAGTTTTTCCTGTGTACTTTGTAGTTTAAAGTCTAAAATTTCTTATGTGTTTTTGTATTTGAGCCAGTCTGGCTTTTTATTACTGTGTAGCGTAGAGTCTGGCTGTTTTTGGTATGGAGAGGAACTGGATCTGCTGTGTTTGAACGCAAGTTGAGTTACTGGGCCCTCACTCACAGCTCCAGGGGGTTGCTGGCTTTGGTTGTGCAGGTAGAGGATTTTGCCTATGGGCATCACTGCGCGTTCTCATCTTTATTGTGGTCGCCTCGGGTACTACCCGCACTGAGATTGACCTCACACCCATGGTAAGAGTGGGAGGTCATGCCAAGGGGTGGCAGGCAGCGAAGAACGTTCCGGGGGGGGGGGGGAGGGGGGGGGGCGATCGAGGTTCGTCTGATGAACAGGTTTCAGGTGCTGACTGTGTCTGATAGACATCCTGAGCCAGGCACAGTCGCCTGCCCTGTTTCAGGGGAAGCCTCCCTTCCTGAAAGATCTAGACGGTCAGAGACGATGGGACTATCGGTATTTGGGAGCTCCAACGTTAGTCGCGTAATGCGCCCTTGGAGATACGGCTGCCAAGTAGAGGAAGTAATCCAGTGTGCACTCTGAGCATACCGGAAGAAGTCATTCAAGACGTGGAACAGGGGTTTCCGGATGCCACGAAGAGCACAGAATGCAACCAACTGTAAGTGGTGTCTCATTTTGGTACTAATGATGTTTGTCGCTCTGGATAGGAAGAGATTCTCTCTGATCTCGGGTGGCTAACTGAAGTGATCGGGACCGCCAGTCTTGCTTGTGAGACGAAGGCGGAGCTCACCATCTGTAGCGTTCTCGACAGTACCGATTGTGAACCTTTGATAAAGAGCCGAGTGAAGGGACTAAATCAGATGCCGGGAAGGTTCTGCGACCCATGTAGGCTGCAGATTCCTTGACTTGGGCTAAACAGTGATGGGTTTTCGGTTTCCGCCAAGACTCCACTACACACAGGAAGCAGCTATACCGGTAGTGGGGGGGCTATGTGGAAGGGACAGTTCTTTTTTAGTTAGAGACTCTCGGGAAGCGACAGAAAGGGCGTCGATCTAAAAGGGTACAGGGCAAACACAGGACGATGGTCGACATAGCTACGACAATTTACAACTACAGTACCAACTGTTTTTGTGTCAGGAAAGAACCAAGGCTCCACGCGCTAAAAAAAAAAAAAAAAAAAGCGCTGACTCTCAGATCGTTATAGGTACAGAAAGCTGACTAAAGCTAGAGGTAAATTCAGGCGAAATATTTGGAGGACTAGCGGTGTTCAGATAAGATACATTAAATACAACTGGAGTGTTTCTTGCTGTCAGAATTAGTTTACCACGTAGTGAAATTGAAGTAGATAGTTTCTGTGAGTTCGTTTGGGTAGAGGCTATACTTCACAACCGGAATAAATTATTAATTGGTTCTTCTACTGACCCTCGACAAAGATGATAGTTGCTGAACAATTCAAAGAAAACTTGACGGTCGTTTCAATTAAGTACTAAACTCATACAGTAATCGTTGGTGGTGGATTCAATCAAATTTAGATATGTTGACGAAAATACATGTAACATGTCGTTCGAAACCGTACTAAATGCTTTCTCAGAAAATTATTTTGCACAAATCGTTCAGGAGCCTGCACTAAATGTAAAAGGTTGCGAAAATATCCTTGATATCATAGCAACAATTAAGCCTAGCAAATAGGGAGCATAGTAGTGCTTACAGGGATTAGTGAGCACAATGACGTTGTAGCAAGAGTGAATACCGTCACAACTTAATCCACCAAAAATAAATGCAAAATATTATTACGTAAAAAAGATTATTCGCTTGACGCCTTCCTAAGAGACAATTCTCCACTCCATCCAATCAGGCGTATACCAGATGTGATTTAAATTCAAAGAAATGGACATCAAATGTTCAGGATTGCGGAAGTTTTGCAAAAGCTTGAAATTTAGCGCGATCTTAAAGGAGAGATGCTTTTAATAGTTCCCATAACGAAACTTCTCGAATTATGGCAGAAAACCCTAAGCGATTGCGGTCGTATGTAAATTACACCGTAAAGACGCAATCACTTACTTCACTGTGCGTTAGCAATGGTAATATTACTGATAACAGTTCCACTGAAGCAGAGTTGCTAAAGAAGGTTTACTGAAATTCCTTCACTAGAATAGTAGTAAATGTTCCCGAATTAAGAACAATTGCCAAAATGAGTAACTTAGAAGCAAGAATTATAGGTGTGGCGAAGCAGCTTAAATCAGTTACAGGCAAGGCATACCAGTTAGGTTCCTGTCTTTATTCTGATACAGTAGCTCCATACTTAACATTTACAACCGCTCGTTCGTCGAAAGATCGATACGTAAAGACTTTAAGGTGCTCAGGCCACACCAGTAACAAAGAAAGTAAATAGGAGTAATCCGCTGAATTGCTGACCCACATCACTAAAGTCCATTTACAGTAGGATTTTGGAACATATGCTGTGTTCAAATATTATGAATTACCTTGAAGAAAAGGATTTATTGACAAACAGCGAATACGTTTTCAGAAAATAGCGTTCTTGCGAGGCACGGGTAGCTTTTTATGCTCACGAAGTAATAAGTACTATAGACGTGAGGTGTCACCGATTCCATATTTTTAGATTTCGGGAAGGATTTTGACGCCCTTCCTCACAAGTGACTTCTGATCAAATTGCGTGCCTATAGCGTGTCGTCTCAGTTGTGCAACTGGATTTGTGATTGCCTGTCAGAAAGGTCACAGTTCGTAGTAACTGATGGAAAGTCCTCGAGTAAAACAGAAGTTATTCCTGGCGTTCCCCAAGGAAGTGTTACAGGCCCACTGTTTTTCCTGATCTACATAAACGATTTAGGAGACAATGTTAGCAGCCTTATTAGATTGTTTGCAGATGATGCTGACGTGTAACGTCTTCTAAAAGTCGCCAGATCAAACCCAGGTGCGAAAAGTGGCGATTGACTACAAATGGTGAAAAATATGAATGTCATCCACATGAGTACTAAAAGGAATCCGCTAAATTTCGGTTACACGATAAATTTCACATATCTGAAGGCTTACATGATAAAGCTGACGTATATGAAGGCTGTGAAGCCAACGATATACTTAGGTATTACAGTTATTAATAATTTAAATAGGAACTATAACATAGATCATGTTGGTGGGAAACCGAAGCAAAGACAATAATTTTTTGAGAAAACACGTAGGAAATGCAACGTGTCTACTAGAGACACGCTTGTTCGCCCACTTGTGGAGAATTGTTGCACGGTATGGGATCCACATAAAATAGGATTGACGGAAGACACAGATATAGTTCAAAGAAGTGCAGTTCGTTTT
This sequence comes from Schistocerca serialis cubense, assembly GCF_023864345.2. Lineage (NCBI taxonomy): Eukaryota > Metazoa > Arthropoda > Insecta > Orthoptera > Acrididae > Schistocerca > Schistocerca serialis. The sequence continues at coordinate 784,987,625 of NC_064640.1, forward strand.
GTATTATCGCGAAATAGGGGAGAGGGTGTCACAAATGTGATACGTGAATTAGGGTGGCAATCATTAAAACAAAGGCGTTTTTCGTTGCGACGGGACCGTATCTTGAAATTTAAGTCACCAGCTTTCTCCTCAGACTGCGAAAATATTTTGTTGGCCCGCACCTACACAGGGAGAAATGATCATCATAATAAAATGAGTAATTTCGCAGGCAGAGGTTTAAATGTTCGTTTTTCCCTCGCGCTGCTAGTGTGTGGAACGGTTGAGAAATAGCTTGAATGTGCTTCGATGAACAATCTGCCAGGTATTCAGCTGTGAATTGGTGTAATCATGTAGATAAATACACTGAGGCGCCAAAGAAACTGGTAAAAACCATGCGTATTAAAATACAGAGATACGTTAACAGGCAGAATACGGCGCTGCGGTCGACAACGCCTGTGTAAATAAAGTGTCTGGCGCTGTTGTTAGATCGGTTACTGCTGCTACAGTGGCAGGTCATAAAGGTTTGAGTTTGGACGCGGTGTTACAGTTGCCGCAAGAGCGATGGGACACTGCATCTCCGAGGTAGCGATGAAGTGGGGATTTTCCCTCCGACACTTTCAGGAGCGTACCGTGGATATCAGGAAACCGGCTAAACAACAAATCTGACATCGCTGCGCCCGGAATAAGATCCTGCAAGAACGGGACCAGTGACGATTGTAGGGAATCTTTCAACGTAATAGAAGCGCAACCCTTCCGCAAATTGCTGTAGATTTCAATGCTGGGCCATCAACAAGCATCAGCGTGTGAACCATTCAACGAAACAACATGAATACGGATTTCGGGAGCCGAAGGCCCACTAGTGTACCCTTGCTGACTGCACGATACAGAGCTTTACGCCTCACCTGGGCCCGTCAACACAGACATTGGACGGTTGATGGCTGGAAACCAGTTGCCAGGTCGGACGAGTCTCGTTTCAAATTGTATCCAGCGGATGGACGTATAGGGATATGGAGAAAACTTCATGAAAATATGGACCCTGCATATCAGCAGGGGACTGGTGGAGGTTCTGTAATGGTGTTGCGCTGTGCAGTTGGAGTGATACGACCCCTGATAAGTCTAGATAAGACTTTGACAGGTGACACATACGTAAGAATCCTGTCTGATAACCTGCACCCATTCATGTCCATTGTGCATTCCGGCGGACTTGGGTAATTCCAGCAGGACAATGCGACACCTCACACGTGCAGAATTGCTACAGAGTTTCTCCAGGAACACTCTCCTGAGATTAAACAATTCCGCTGGCCACCAAACTCCCCAGACATGAACATCATTGAGCATATCTGGGATGCCTTTCAACGTGCCGTTCAGAAGAGATCTCCACCCCCTCGTACTATCACGGATATACGGACAGCACTGCAGGATTCATGGGGTCAGTTCCCTCCAGCACTACTTCAGATATTAGTAGAGTCCATGCCACGTTGTGTTGCGGCATTTGTGTGCTCGCGTCTGCCCTGCACGATATTAGGCAGGTGTACCAGTTTCTTTAGCTCTTCAGTGTATTTAGCTTGGTGCCGTACGTGAAGGACGCGAAAACCAGGTTTCACCTGTTTAGGGGAACAGACTATCTCTAACATCTATGATCCGGTTTTGTGCGAACCCAGTTCGATACCTGAATATACGGTGCCAGGCAATCCCATTTATAGGTATTTTAGACGCAGTCCACCATAGCGGATAGTTCGACCACCAGTGGATATTTAGCAGCAGTAGCATTCCAAGCTTAGGCTGTCTGGTGACAAATTGTCATGGCATGATCTGTGTAAGTTTTACTCTAATCTGCATACCATACCATACCATACTCTTGATCACCTACTTTTTGAAAGACTGTTCTGTAAGCTACAAGGAGCGACGGGCCTATTTGGGATCCGAAAAACGGGCAAGTGTTCATTTTTACACCAAAGCTAGATTTAAATCCCGTCTAGCCTTAGAAATCACACAATTGTTTAGGATTTAACGCAGGTCGGTTCTCTTCAAATGTAATTTAAATTTCACGGTATGTATATAAATCTTAATACAGTATAAAGCCATGATTCAAAGAAAAGATTACGTAGTGTGTGCAGTAGCTGTCCTGGAGCATTTCTTCCGGATCGGCCTTCTCGGTGAGTTAACCATACGAAATGCTTAATCACAGGAGCGGATGGGGCGTAATAAATTTTATATCTGCTCGGATTCCCGTGCACGTTCATGCTCTACGAGATGTGAGAGACTGTCAGTTGGTTACCTGATCATGTAGGCACCCGGTGAAATGAGACAGGTGACGCAGCACCCAAGGTGGTCTGCAACGAACACAGTATGACTCAGTGCGCCATTCTCCCGCGAGCTGTCATTTCGCTGTTGAGTCAGTGTTACGTGTGGGTGGGAAGAGTACAGGTAGGACACTAGTAAGCTGTGGACAGGTAAACAAACTGTGCGACCTTAGCCTACCACCTTCCGGTCATACTGGTGCGGCCAAGTCAATACTGACCCATCTCCGATCGATGGACTACGCAGTTTCTGTTACATAAAGTGTTCTAATCGCCGTACACATTAACGGAATAAATCTTACATGCTGAAGAGAGGGCAGTTGCTTATTTGAATGGGTAATACACACCAGTTTTTGGATGAACACTGCAGTAGCATATTACTCGCTTTCAAAGAACTATTCTGGGTTCGTACTTCAACTTTTTGGTTGCTCCTCTTAATGAATAAGTGACTGGCTTCTCAGTATTGAAATCGATGGGACAACTACGTTTTGTGTGCGCGCGGTTTGACATTTCGTTTATATTTTTAAACTGTTTTGTGGGTTTTACCTACATTCTCACACTTCAGCTCTGGCGGTAGAGACCAGATGTTGCGCTCTCAAAAATAGAAACCGATTATTTTATACGATCGGTTTCGCACAAGGGCACAACGTGTACCTATATGCGTAAATTATAAAGATATGGATGCTGAGTGGCGCGTATACAAATAAGCTTCAAACTTCCAAGTAATCGTCCGAAGGGAAAAAAACACGCAGGTAATGTTGTGCAATACGCTCATTGCCTGTCAGGACCACCACCACCGTAACTAGCAGTACTGATGTTACCATGAATGTGATTTAAATTGTGCGGTCAGAAATGTAGACTTACGGCCGTACGGTGTCACCTTGCCAGAGAACGTGTATGGCGTAAAATAAGTTCCTAATAACGAGGTCTTGAATAGTTAATGTTTAAAGAACACCTACACTGCCTTTCTGAATAGATAACTTTAATCCATAAGTGATCATGAAATGAAATGTCTCACTTGTGTTTTGACAGGGAAGTTTATGGAGACACTTAACGACCTGGTAGCCAATATTAACAGTTAACTCACTCTTCGCAGATAACGCAGTTTTCTGTCATGAACTATTGTCTTAAAAAAAAAAAAAAAAAAAAAAAAAAAGGCTGGACGAACATTGTCAGATCTTAATGAGATTTCAAAGTGATGAAAAGGCTGCAACTCTCCTCAAATGTTCAGAAATGTAAAATTGTGCACTTCTTAAAAAGGAAAAACGTAATCTCTAATGGCTAAAATATCAGTGAGCCACAACGGGAGTCAATAAGCGCGAACAAATACCAGAGTGTAAAACAAAACTTATAGGGATATTTAATGGAATAAGAGGCTCAGTCGTAGGTAAAGTAAATGGTGTAATTATTGGTAGGATACTGGGAAATGCAATCGATCAACAAAGGATACTGCTCAAAACTCTCATACCAACCATTGTAGAACATTGCTCAAGTGTGTGGTACCCATACAGCGAGGTGCAGCGTGCTTGTTAAGACGCTAACTATAATGAGCGAGCTTACGTACAAAGTTTCAAGAATCAGTTTTAACTGGGGAATCCCGGAATACGCTACAGCTTCCGATGTCCCACTCCCATATGGGCCGTGAATGAAAGACTAAAATTAGCTCGCATGAGCAATCATTCTTCGCGTGCTCCGTACGCCAGTGGAGTATCGTCTGCCATGGACTTCACATAGGTTTACAGAGTATAGATGTAGTTGGTATACAACGGAAAGTTTTCAGTTGCAGCAGAGAGAGAGAGAGAGAGAGAGAGAGAGAGAGAGAGAGAGAGAGAGAGATTACTTATGGTGAGCGTGATGTTTGGCAAATGATACTGCAATACGTTTGATGGGAGATGAGAGCAGTCAGAAAATAAATTTACTTGTACTAGATGAAGTGTGTGAGCTGGCGGACATGAGTGCGTGTACTGGGAAGGCAGTTGTAAACGATCCGGCGCGCATCTTTTTTTATGACGTCTGCGACGTACCCGGGCTCGGCTACAGCTGTGTCGTCCGGCAGTCGACTCACGAGTGAGAGAACTAACCGGAGATCCGCACTACACACATTGTCTGCTGCGCCGCACTCTCATACCGTGGATGCGGTCACTGTTTTGCTCGTGCCGTGACGATCGCTACAGTTTCGTCCATTTAGTGCCTTTGTCAACCGCGTCTTCAATGTAGACCCTACGCAGATTGTTAAAGTTCTTCGCCTCGGGAAAAAGTCAGGAGTTCTGCGGGTTGCTGTAATCTTGACCTTCGAGGATATGGTTTCCAAAAGTTCTCGTAATATATAAATCAAAATTACACATATATTATTACATATCTTATTCTGCCCTATAGGAACGAATGCATACAGATCGAAACGTTTTCGCCACTTTCGAAATGCACCAGAAAGTCTTCTTTTATTTAGGGCGTTTAATACCCTGTGCGACTCAGTTTAAATCTCCATTGGGGGAGAGGAAGAAAGAGCACAGAAGTCTGTTGACCACGACGGGTGGGGAAATAACTCTCACTTTGCTTTTAGTCAAAAAAATCCTGACAAATGTAAGAGGTATGCTGTCGTGCATTATCATGGTGTAGTAACCCATCGTTCGTACGCCATCCCTGTGGACATTTTGTCCTCAGGGCCTCGCTCAAACTTCGCGATACAACTGTGACTGTCTGACCAGGAGGGATGAAATATTTATTAACAGTCCCGTGTATAACGTTACCTACGACGTGTCGAGCATTTCCATTCTCCGTCATCCCCGGTTCTCTCCGGAAGCAGGGGCGTATTCTGTATTATTTCGTTTTCAGAGATTGTGAATAACGTGCCTGCTACAATAATTTAATTTTGGCGTGTTTCGAGCTGTTCAATGTCAGACCAAAGAGCGGATCAGACTTCTCTCGGCCATTCCCGCGGTAGGTCTGATTACACGCTGCTTGGAGAACAGCCACGTAATGCGCGTGTCTAAACCTGTTGGTGACTGTATAAGGACGTTATGTTCAAAGATCCACGGCCAGTGTTTCGTGCCTGACGCAAGTCTCGCTCCTGGATCCCAAACGTCTTTTGTAGCGGTGAACGTGAACTTGCGGCGTCAGAGAAAGTGCTGTGATGAGTCGTGGCCTGTTCTCACTGGAGGTATCAGAAAACTGGCCACAGTCGCTTTCATCGCCATGGTCGAGACTCAAGTAGTACGCTAAGAGTACGTTGAGTAGTTACAAACTTTTATCACCTCCAAAATATAGCTCCTTCTTAAGTTTTCTTGCAGGTAGGTGTTAGTCATTGCACACAATCAAACACGCACTCCTTGGCAGCTCTTCACTTCATAAATGGGCTGCGCCAATTGGCGAGTCTAGCGGTTTTCTAGGACTGTGGCGCAGAGATACGTGTACCAGACATGTAGCTACAAACATACGGAATACTTATTACGTAGCTTTAAAACAATAAAGTGACAAGGAACTTGATTATCCCTTCATATTGTTGGCTAGCATTGCTGGCTAGAAGATCGTTAATCGTTGTTAATTAACGAAGTTAACTTTCCGGGTTACGGGTTAACTTTAAAGTTAATTTCATATAACGCTAACGTACTCTTTAACTTGTGTTAGCTTTCAGCACGTTAACCGTTATTTATTTAATTTGTTTATGTAGCGTATTTGAGGAAACATTTTTCTTTACAATAAATATACAGATATTAACATACAGAAAAAAGTCAGGAGTATAAATTGATTAAATTTACAATACTTACAAAGCACACGAGGTTCCAGGCTTATGTCTAACTGCTGAACATACACAGCTGATGCTTCAGTTGCTAACAGGAACTCGTCTACATCGCCAGGAAAGGATCGATTTGGGCACGTACGTATCATGAGCTGAGAAGTTTATTTTAGAAAGCAGTCTCTTATTTGGAGCAAAGCAGCAATCGGTATAAAATGCTCAAAATCAAAGTCTCCATGACGTTTTCAGAGTTTTTCATTAGCAATATGTTTCGACCCTTTCCTGAGACCATCTTAAAGCCCCCACCATTATGGATGCTGCTGGGGGCAGACGGAGCGAGATCCGTAGAAGTAAGGATGTCACTGGCATCATCTTAGTACCCAATGGAACTCGGTAGCTACAGTTGCTTAACGTAGCATTGATGTTTCCAATCTTAAGACATAGTATTCATCTTGAGGTTGAAGCTCTTTCGTCTGTGTTTGCTTTAACAATAACATGTTTTTTGGTGGGGTCCACCTTTAGCAAAACACAATTGTCTTTTTGTCCCAGACATGTTTCACTGCAGTTGCAGCATCATCAGTGGTTTTTTTATTGTTATGGCTGTTAAAAATAAGGAATGTTCTTTACTGTTTAAATACATATAAATATTACTTTCTAAATCTTAATTACAGATTTTTGAAGCGCACATAACTGTGTATTCATACCTTCTTACCACATGGTGTGGTTTTCCTGCTGTATTAAGTTTTTATAGTGTCTGTTTTTCTTTAGTTTGTCACCTGCAACTGTATACAACTCAACGTAGGCAAAATATTTACGCAAAAATTACGAATTCTAAACTGTTATGGCTTTGCCTGAGGTTAATAATATATGCGAAAGGGCGTGTGTGTGGGGCGCAGAGTTCTGTATGTTGAAAGAAAGTAAGTAATAAACGAATACGCAGCTATCTGCAGTGGAACTCTGTTCTCTGCCCTCAAAGAATTATCTAATAATACCAACGTATAAAACTCCTCTCTGCCCCCTTCATCCACGCACCCCCTCCCCCCCCCCCCCCCCCCACACACACCCTTTCGCTTCTATTATTAATCTCAGACATAGCCATAACAGTTTAGAAATCGTAATTTTTGCGTAAATATTTTGCCTACGTTGCGTTGTATATAGTTGCAAGTGACAAACTAAAGAGAAACACACTATGAAAACGTAATACAGCAGTAAAACCACACCATGTGGTAAGAAGGTATGAATACACAATTTTATGTGCTCTTCAAAAATCTGTAATTACGATTTAGAAAGCAATATTTATATGTATTTAAACAGTAAAGAACATTCCTTCTGTTTAACAGCTATAATAATAAAAAAAACCACTGATCATGCTGTAACTGCAGTGAAACACGTCTGGAACAGAAACAAAATCGTGTTTTGCTGAAGGCGGATCCCACCCAAAAACATGTCAGGCTTCAGGACATGGTATGACTTAAGTTTGAAGGTAACCTCTTGTCTCCACACAGTACCATAGGCCGCTTTTGGCTCTATAAACACAATTGAAGTCTTTTGGTTGTTTGGGAATCCTGCTTCAATAAAATTTGTCAGTGAGAAAACCTGGTCTTGCAACTGCCTGTTCAGCAAGCAAGGGTTTGGAAAAAATTGCCTGGTTCAGTTATACAGTATTCTTTCCAAAAGTCTGTATATTGTGCTGACTAGAACAATGAGTCAGTAGCTTCTGGGTTTGTTGTTATCGTCGTCGCCGACGATTGCTCGTTTACAAAACACTTGTAAATGTGGACGGCACTCTTGGTGCTTCGACATTTTCGGTGAAGGGGAAAAAGAATGATGTTAGGGGAGTAGGTAAAACTGCTCAATTTGTTCTTATAAATGGGCCTACATTGTTTTGTGGCGCGAGGTTTAATTTTTCTTTAATGAAAAGTTCTACTTCTTCAGGTTTGGGTAATGGATGGATAACAGTTGCTTTCGTTGCATGTAACAGTGCAGGGAGAGCTGGTTTGGAATCCTTTGAAACTCGTGAAATTTTGGCTTACCGTACTATACCTGTATCTGAGATTATTATCTCTGGTGAGGGTTCCTACCTTATGCCACATGGGAGTTTGTCTTTGACTGGCTTTATGACGGCTATGATTTTGGCTCTTCTCAAATCATGGGATATGTTACCAGTTCGAAGGATATCAGTAAAGTACGCTGCTAGCCAAATTTTTCCGGGCTTCTACTGTGAATTAGGAATTCTGGATGGATGCCGTCAAAACCAGATGCCTTCCCCGATTTCATTTGTTTGAACAGTCACTTCCTCGCCGCTGAATGGTATGGAGTAGTGAGACTCATCTATAAAAGCTAGATTGAGAGCCCTCAATTCCTTTTTGACCTTAATTTATGTGATCGAATCTTGGGAGCTCTAGAGGTAGACAATGTTTTTTTGCTACTTGCTTGGTAGTAAGTGTCCTCCATGTGGTCTTGTGGGTTAGCACCTCCATATTTTCTCTGCAGGGACCAGATTTTTCTGTTCGAGGTTCGGAAGTCTAAGGCGTCAGCTGTTTCACTTCACTTCATACGACGAGCTGCAGCGATACTGTGCAGAAGTTCGTCAGGTATTTCATAGTCATTGTTGTCGCAAAACTCTACAGTGTTTCGCACTTTTCCGTCCATCCAGGTATATATTCCTTTCGGAAGTCCGTTGGGATACATTTCTTTGCTGTGGGTAGTATAGCTCCATTGAACTTGCTATAGCTTTTCTTAATGGGATGCATTGTGAATTAGGTACTCACTATTTACGACAAAAATGACGCCTTACCGACGGCGGGAATCGTGTTCTGTTAAGTTTGGGTCGTGTAGGTGTATGGATATCCCGGGGTGCGCGCCATTCATCTAAACAATAGAGTGCAACAGAGAATAACTAGGTGTTGCCTTTTAACACTTGCTATTTAGAGTTCCTGGTAATTACTACTTTTTGTTAGTGAATTGACCTGTGGAAACTAAGACATCGAATCGTATTCTGGCTCTATATAGCTAATGAAAATCATGGCCGCTTGTACGTGATTACGTTAATTTTGTTTCCAAACCGGGAGAACAAATACTTTTCGGTTGTCACCTGTGCTTGCTTAAAAATAAAGTTACGTCTAACACTTAGAGCCTTAACAATTTGAGACAACACATGAGGAGAGCACATGATTCGCGGAATGTACAACTTGAAAAAAATGGCGAACGAGATTCCGGCGGAGGAAAACCAAAAAGAAAAATAAATGTTAGGCGTTTAGATATCGACGGTGAAGCCAGTAGCACTAACCTGGTTAAAAGAAGACAGAGGAGCACTGGAGAGTCTTTCGGCATTGCAGCAATTGACAGCGGTGTCTCTGAACGTAGTGTGGACACATTCATAGTAACGATTTAACCATTAAGTTCCAATAAATTTCCTGTAAAGTATCGATTTAACCTTTAGCGTAGTTGGTTTTTCTTTTTAGTAACGGTTTAATGACTCAAGAAGGTAACGTCTTAATTAACGCTGCCCCGCTATGTTGGCTAGAACGCCACCAAATGTTAAACAGCCGCCTTGTTGCACAATGGCGCCTTTCCTTTGCGAAGTGCGTCGTATATATTGTTGATGTAAGATACAATGAAAAGACGATTGTATATGCTGGTGCTGGCTGGTGGCGGGTACAGAAAAATCTCAAGGAGGGGACGCTAAAGACATCTTGTGCTACCTTTACTTTCACCGTAATAAAAAGTAGTTGAAGAAAATTTTATTTAAACTGATTATACACATAAGACAGTGCCAGCTTATGATATAAAAAGTTAAATTTGTGGTTCTCTTCCTTAAATGATGAATTCCATGCGCCTATTCTTCATGGCAAATTGGGTAATTACATCGCCATAGGAGAACCAGTCAGGGTGAGTGTTCAACAGAGCTCAGCCATTAAGTCGATCCTCCTTTATTGTCGACCTCAGCCATATCTTTGTTCGCTGCAGTGTTGTGAAACTTCTTTCTGTTGTAGCAGTAGGTGCAGGTGGACAAGGAAATATTTGTACAGTGTGTGCAACTTAGGATTGTCAGACCTGGGACAGACAGACAACGCTTGCATAACAGAATAACGATCATTAAGGACGTTTATGCTTGTTTTCAAGAGTCTCTCCCACTAGTCTCTTTTTAATCACAGAACATTAAAATGTTCGTGACTTTTCTTGAACAAATGCCAGACAGAATAACGTATCGAGATCACTAGAATGACCGCGACTTTTCTCGTAGGTCTGTGCTAGCTCTCTGTGCTAGACAAAAATGTATAAAATACGATGATGCGGACGCGCGTGCTACATAGGAAAGTAAAACTACTCGATAACTCGATTCAGTCGAATCGACTGACGAAAGACACGAACGAATAGCGTGCTGGCTGACTGGCGGGGGCGGCGCGGGTGGCAATGCGGGCGGCCCCGCAAGGGGAAGGGCGCGCGCCCCATACGTATCCCCCACTGGTGCTGGCACATAGCCTGCTTCTCTCGGATAGCATCTAAGCGCCCTGATCGTGTACTGACGAACGTGGTTAGCGGTTTCTTGTCCCGTGTCCTTAATGGTAAAATAATAAACCTCGCGAGGGGAGCTTTACAAATGAAGTGTGACACTACGCAGTTTCGAGAGGGTGAGAACGTCACTTTGACACAATCCGTTTGTTACTCACGATGCTGTAGATTCACAGTGCAGCCCCACGCCAAGCCGCTGGCGTAGACCGTCTGCAACTTCTACACTGAACGGGTGAAGGGCGTGCCAAGTAAAGTTCCACAAGTTATGAACAAACTGCACATATTCTGAAAGTGCGTCATCAAGATTACTCGTTTTCTGTACGCAGATTTACATACGTCATTGTAATGGTATCAACAGCAGAATATTCGCAGGCTATTAGTAGAGCTTCGGGCCCCTTATATTGCGAACTAGCTACTCTAGGTTCGATTTTTTATCAAAATCATACTGTGTGTGTGTGTGTGTGTGTGTGTGTGTGTGTGTAGGGGGCTAATGTATTTTGTGTCCTGTTGTCAGTCACTTTCTGTTCGCTAATATTGAGTGGACGTTCTAAAAAGTCACTCGCTTTTACACGGTTAAAATCATACTTTCGCTTAAAAGCAGCGACAAGGTGCGTGGATGCTGCAATTGTCCGTCCGCACGATGTATACGCTGCCTAGTTGCCAAATTAGATTCACAAAGTCAGGACGTAGGTCTTTGTCCGCTCCGATTTTTCGCATCACCAGTCCTTAAGTCGGGACACAAAGGAACGTAAATTTTCAATTATTAGATAATATGATCTTACAATATATATTAGGCAAGAAACTGGTACACCAATACAACTGCACTCGAGTACTGTTCTGTTCATCAAAGATATTTTGCCAAAAATGAAACCGGTTTTTGGTTAGCCTTCAGACATTTGACTTCCAAGCTCTTAAACAAGATGTTCTTAATAGCAAAAGAAGGCCCATCGAAGGGATAAAATGAAGAGAGAGCACACACTATATTCATGGCGTCCTGTAGCGACTATGAAGTTGATGAATGACAGTATATGTATACACATACACGAGGCTGCTTGTTTTATTGTTTATTTTGATGAAAAAATACGTCGCTGGTTATATAAATCACACTGCCTCGTCTGTAACAAGTCTAGGGCGCGCTGAAAATCCATTAAAACTTGAAGTAAAGTAAAAGAAACTAGGAAATTCTGTGAGGGCACAAGATTAAATTATACAACAGCTGAAGATGGGCATGTAGTCCGATAGTGGCCCGATCAAAATAAAATAAACAATAACACAAGTAGCGTCTTCTGTGTGTGTGTACGTAGGTTATTCGTCAACAGCATAATAAGGAATGGAAAGTTCTACGTTTCGCAACAAGATTAATTAACTTTTAAAATGTAAGACGGATCGACGTTTAGGATTGTTAGTGTAGTTACGTAATATCCCGAACTAGCACTTAGCGTTATTCAGATAATTGGTATTTGCTGTGTTTAGGAACATACAGTGAGGAGCCAAAACATTATAACCACCTGATTAATTGCTTGTTGATCCATGTTTGGAATGCAGCACAGCGTCGATTCTGTGACTCATTGGCAGGTTTGTGGAGGTATGTGACATCAGATCTCTGCAGACAAGTCATGCAATTTCCGTAAAAAACGGGCCGCTGATTTGTGTACGTGGTGATAGCGTCCAATAGCGGCCCGGAAGGGTTCCATCGGATTCACATTAGTCGAATGTGGTGACCAACACATCTTGGTTTCACTGTCACGCTCTCCCAATCACTGTAGCACGATTCGGCTTAGAGACACGGACAACTATACTGCTGGAAGACGACTTCGCCGTCAGGGAATACATCCTGCATGGAGGGATGTAGGTGGTTCGCAGCTTCGGTTACTGCCTTAGGTCCCATGCAAGCGCAGGAGAATGTTTTCCATAGCATAATACTACTACCACCGTCCTACGCTCATGGCACGGTGCATGTTTGGAGCCCCGTTTCGCCTCGATGACGGCGTTTGTGGAGACGATCATCGACCTAGTATAACAAGAAACTTGATCCATCCGAAGACTCGACACATTTTCAACGATCCACGGTCCCGTGCGTGCTGCCGTTGTAATTGTAAATGTCGTTGGTTTGACATGGGTCGCCTGCTGCTGAGTTCCATGTTCAACAATATACCATAAACAGTGTGCACAGAAACACTTGTGCGTGCCCCAGCATTATGCTCTTTCGGCAGAGATATCGCGGATTACCATCTATCATACTTTACAGAACAGACAAGCCTCCGAGACTCACTTTCTGTGAAGAAACCCCGAACGTCTCACCACTTAGCGTCTAATGGTAGTTTCACTGTTCTACAACATTCACAGATGCTAAAGACCGTAGCACGTGAACATTCGGCTAGCTTCGCCGTTTTCGAGATGCTCGTTTACAAGCTCTGTGTAATTATAATCTGCCTTTCGTCAAACTCGCTTATCTCAACGTATTTTCCCATTTGCAGCCCGTATCGTCGCTAGGGTGATCCCTCACCAGTCTCTGCTCCACTTATATACTTTCTTTATCGTGGTCACGTGCCCGCAACGCCACCGGGCGGAATCCAACGTCGCGGTGAACAGTGGCCATAAGGTTTTGGCTGTTCAGAGTACAGCTAAGTCACCTGCCTCTCGTGTTTTCTCGCTACAAACGAAAGCATGAAACAAAAAAGCGGGCGGGCGCGAAGGGGTTGTCACCGACATGCAGTGGAAGTACTAACTGGCGCATCAAGAGAAGTCACGGGCAGTTAGTGGACGAGAGGGGAGGAGGGAGAAGTTTAAACACTTCCAGAAAACAGCGGCGTGGCGAAGCAATAGGGCGCAGTAGCAGTCAAGCAGCTGAGTGTTTACGGAACGTACAGTTCAGTCAAGCGCTGAGGCGTCCCTTTAGCTCGTAGTCAGACACAGACATCCTAGCTTTGTCAGTCAACGTCATCGACACACTGGAAAACTCAGTTGGGAACTTTAATGTACGAGGGCTGCCCAGGAATTAATGCACCGCATTTTTTTCTCAGCCCCCACTGGGGACCGAACCGCACAATAACCCTGGGTTCGGTGTGCGGTGGCGATGGGGTGGGTGGACTGCTGTGGCCTGTTGTGGGTTGTGAACCACTGAGGGATACGACGGGGCGAAGTCTTCTCCGTCGTTTCTAGGTCCCCGGTTCAGTGTACACACACACACACACACACACACACACACACACACACACACACACACACACACACGCTCGCGCGCTTGGTTTGGGATTGCCCCTTCATAAGTTTTAGTGAAGATCAGAACCTACCATTTAACGACAGAGAAAAAAAATATTTCTTCAGAAAACCGCAGCTTCTGCTATGATGCTGCGAAGGCGTATGTTCATTTTAAATAAAGGTATTTTTCTAGCGTAGTTCTAATTCCTATATATGACTGTATCTCAATCAGCATCGACCGGGAAAAGGTAATTTCCTGTATATGTGAATATTTCGTTTATAATAATGTCGTGTGACGAGGGCCTCCCGTCGGCTAGACCGCTCGCCTGGTGGCAAGTCTTTCGATTTGACGCCACTTCGGCGACTAAAGGATGATGATGATGATGATGATATGATGATGATGATATGATGATGATGATATGATGATGATGATATGATGATGATGATATGATATGATGATGATATGATGATGATGATATGATGATGATGATATGATGACGATGATATGATGATGATGATATGATGATGATGATGATATGATGATGATGATGATATGATGATGATGATGATATGATGATGATGATATGATGATGATGATATGATGATGATGATATGATGATGATGATATGATGATGATGATATGATGATGATGATATGATGATGATGATATGATGATGATATGATGATGATGATATGATGATGATGATATGATGATGATGATATGATGATGATATGATGATGATGATATGATGATGATGATATGATGATGATGATATGATGATGATGATATGATGATGATATGATGATGATGATATGATGATGATGATATGATGATGATGATATGATGATATGATGATATGATGATATGATGATATGATGATATGATATATGATATGATATATGATATGATATATGATATGATATATGATATGATATATGATATGATATATGATATGATATGATATGATATGATATGATATGATATGATATGATATGATATGATATGATATATGATATGATATGATATATGATATGATATGATATATGATATGATATGATATATGATATGATATGATATATGATATGATATATGATATGATATGATATATGATATGATATGATATATGATATGATATGATATATGATATGATATATGATATGATATGATATATGATATGATATGATATATGATATGATATGATATATGATATGATATGATATATGATATGATATGATATATGATATGATATGATATATGATATGATATGATATATGATATGATATGATATATGATATGATATGATATGATGATATGATGATATGATGATATGATGATATGATGATATATGATATGATGATATATGATATGATGATATATGATATGATGATATATGATATGATGATATATGATATGATGATATATGATATGATGATATATGATATGATGATATATGATATGATGATATATGATATGATATGATATATGATATGATATGATATATGATATGATGATATATGATATGATGATATATGATATGATGATATATGATATGATGATATATGATATGATATGATTAGGACAACACAACACCCAGTCCCTGAGCGGAGAAAATCTCCGACCCAGCCGGGAATCGAACCCTTAGTTAGTTACGGCTAAAGACACAGCACCAAGAATGATATGAAAAGGACATAGGAAAATTTCGGGTTAGGGTCTGCTGCAGCATGAAAGAACGGACAATTCATCTCAAATTGACTATGGTGCATACTGTTCACATTCAGCTGCAGTCATGAACTGAAGAAGACTGGTGTATTGTTTATTGACAAAATATTGAGAGACGCAGTCTAAAGAGCTGGAAGCGAGCGGTTAGTTTGGTTCTGTAAGAGCCCTGCGTCATATGAAAAGATGATTGGTAAATAATTAAGTCTGACTTTCGTTAGCTTTGTGCATATGTTCTCGATTTTTCTGCGGTAAACTGATAAAATGGGTGCACAGTACCGAAAATAGGTTTCGGAACGAAGGCTGTAGGTGTCACATTTAACAGAAGAATTTAAGCATATGTCCTCACAGCAGCTACTAATGCCTCACACTCTGGATTGCTACATTATATTACCGGAGGTACTGCTGAGTTACTGAACTTCCTGTTGATGATGAGGAAGATACTGACGGCATGCCTAGTTCTGAGAAGGCAAGCGCAGCTTGCCACCGGTCTTGGGCTTCTCCATTGTAGACCGCGCGCAGTATTCGCAGATCGTTGGGGAGATTATATATATTGTGTGTGTGGGGGGGGGGGGGGTTGGTTGGTTGGTTGGTTGGTTGGTTGGTTGGGATAGCTAACTGCAAGCAGCCAACAATCGCCCCTTTAACCCAAATAGAACTTACGTCATACATGTAGGACTGTATGCATCATTTTGTTTAGGACCCTACTGTGTGATATGATTGCCTCATCAGCAGTTAGTAACTACTGTCAGCCATTTTTATAAGTTTGAATTGGAGTCAATAATCACTTGCAGTACTGATTTTTATTTGTGATTGGAAATTTGTGTTAATGATCCTGTGCTTCGAAAAATGGCAGACGCTATTGCATTGTGATTGAAAGATTTGTGTGGTCTTCAGTCCGAAAACTGGTTTGATACGTAACTCCATTGTACCCTATCCAGTGGAAGCCTCATAACCTTAGAGTAACCCCCTCCCGAAGCTTACCCCCAGGGCTAAATTTGTGATCCCTTGATGTCTCAGAATGTGTCCTACCAACCAATCCCTTTTGCTAGTCAGGTTGCACCACATATTTCTTTTCTCCCCAATCCTGTTCAGCACTTCCTCTCCAGTTGTGTTATATACACATCTAATTTTCAGCATTCTTCTGTAGCACAAAATTTCAAAGGCTCTCATTATCTTCTTGTCGAAACTGTTCATCATCGATGTTTCACTCCCATGAATTGCTACCCTCGATAAAAATACTTTCAGAAGCGATTTCCTTACACTTAATCTGTATTCAGTGTGACCAAATTTCTCTTCTTCAGAAACATTTTACTTGCCATCGCCAGGCTGCATTTTATATCCTCTCTACTTCGACCATCAGTAATTTTCCTGCCCAAATAGCAAAACTCATCTACTACTTTAAATGTCTAAATTCCTGATCTAATTCCCTCAGCATCGCCTGACTTAATTAGACTACATTCCATTATCCTCGTTTTGCTTTTGTTGGTGTTCATTTTACATCCTCCTCTCAACATTTTCCATTCCGTTCAACTGCTCTTCAAAGTCCTTCGCTGCCTGTGAGGGAATTAAAATGTCATTAGCAAACCTGAAAGTTTATTTCTTCTCCCTGGTGTTAAATACCTACTCCGAATTTTTTTGTTTCCTTTACTGCTTGCTCAATATACAGGTTGAATAACATAGTGGATAGCCTACAATCCTGTCTCACTCCCTTCTCGACCACTGCTTCCTTTTCAAGCCACGCGACTCTGCCATTTGGTTTTTATACAAATTGTAAATAGCCTTTTGCTCCCTGTATCTTAACCCTGCCACCTTTATGCATCATACTTATTTGTAACTACCAGTTTTATACCCACAACTAGAAAACAAGGCAGTTTATTATATTATGGTGTAAAACTAGTAAATCGACAAGAATCCACAGTGTTCAGTGGTATTTATTGCTGTACTACATATAGTACGTTAGTCACCAAGGATGGCCCAGTAATACTTACTTATACTGGCCACACAAACCGCAGTCGGTCCTTGGCCTTACTCAGTCCAGTCTTCCACACTTTCCTGTCATTTGCATCTTCATCTCCCAGACCCAGTGTCTGCATGTCTCCCATGATATTATCCATCCATCTCATTCTCGGCCATCCCAGTTGTCTTCCCTTCAGCTTCTCCATCCATTACAGCCTTTATTACCGTGTTCTCCCCTCTCCTCCTCACATGTCCGTACCATCTTAGTCTCTTAATTTCCACACTCGCTACGACGTCTGGCAGTGTGTATAATTGTCTGAGTTCTCTGTTTTCCTTATGCTTCACTGTTCATTTTCTTTCAGTGGTCTATATATTTTTTTCTCAGTCCTTTATTTTAAAAAATGAGTTTTTTCTCTCTCAGGGTCCATGTCTCACTTGCATAGCACACTATTGGCTTGATGATGGTGTGATATATTATTTTTGCCTGCATGGGTAGTAACTTCGATCTTAGGATGTGCATAGCTCCAAGACATCTTCCGCCAGCTTGAATTCTTGTTACTCTCTCTTGTTCTATAAGGTTTTGCCGGTTGATGTTGACACCAAGGTACGTGAATATGTCTTGTCTTATGTGTTGTTAGATTTCCGATTTATAGATGGTTCTAAATGAGCTCTTCTTCCTACTACCATAACTTTGTTTTACTTTCATTTATACTTAGACCTACTTTCTTAGCTTCTTCCATTAGCAAAGTCTACATTTTCTCCAGGTCTTCCATGTTCTTTCCTATCAGCACAATATCATCCACAAAAGCCAGGACATTTATCTTTTTTCCTATGGTGAATCCTGCAGTTTCACATTTTATTCTCCTCGGGATGTTGTTGAGCGCCAAATTGAACAGGGTTGGTGATGTAATATCTCCCTGTCTCACTCCTGTTTTTACTTCAAATGCTTCTGAGAACTCCCTCTGTACTACACTTAGATTCCATCACCAACATTTTAGTTACCTATATCAGCTTTTCAGGTATTCCAAACTCTATCAATATCCTCCACATTTTCTCTCTTACTATGCTGTCATATGCTTTTAAAATGGCTCTGAGCACTATGGGACTTAACTGCTGTGGTCATCAGTCCCCTAGAACTTAGAACTACTTAAACCTAACTAACCTAAGG